>NC_092642.1:36070671-36329753 GCF_039555335.1 Amphiura filiformis
AAAGAAACCATTTTTGACCACATAGTTGTGAAATCAGATGCATTAAGTACATAAGCATAACGTACATGGGTTTTGCAACAGATGATGTGAGTTGCTGGAATTATTGGTGTAATTATTAATTTGAAACCAGTCACTTGTAATTTGAGAGTTAGCACTATGTTGCACAATAGATCATGAAATGACAAATCTAAAAGTGTGGCTTTCAGTGTTTCTAGATGATCTGAGAAACTGCACTGAAATGTTGGTGCAATATAGTGTTAACCATCAAAATAAAAGTGACTCGTTTAAACCTGGTACATGCTATATCAACTCATCTTTAAATCAACGGCTCCTGTGCCTTTAAAAGGAAGCAGTCAAGATTTGATGAGTTGCAGTCTGAAGAAACCACTAGCGTAATGGTGAAACGTCACTCACTAAAAATGTGAGTAGATCAACATCTAAGGCTGTTATTCGACCAATCTGGTAATACAACAAAGCAATCTGGCAATACTGCTTAAGTTTCAATTTAATGAATATGGTGATGTTAAAAGCTTGGATAAGTTTCCATGGAGCCTTTATGCAGCCATGTTTACTTATATTCCTCAAAGGTCTAAATTTAAAATTTAAGACCAATGACTCTCCATGGCTCAATTCAGAGCTTCTTTAACTCATTAGAAAGAAGCACAGACTGTTCAATCAGTGGAAAAGGTCCAAGAAGACTAATGATTATAAGAAGTATAAAGAGATTAGAAACAAACTTTCTAATCAGCTTCAGTATGCCAAACAAGATTATTTTTCCAACCTGCTTGATATAACAGCTCTCCTGGCAAACGCTTCTGGGGTTATGTTAAATCCAAGTCTTCTCGGTCTTCTATTCCGGACAGTATCCACTACTATGATGTCACTGCCAACACCCCAAGTGACATTGCCAAATTTTTCAGTTGCTTCTTCTCTGAATGTTTCAATAGAGATGAAGTGTCTGATTCTGTTATTTCTAACTATGATACTGTTTCTTCTATTTCTCATTTCAGCTGCTACACTGGTGAAATCCATAAGCTTATCCGCAAACTGAAAAACAACTCTGCTGCCGGTGTAGATGGGATCACCAGTGTGATGCTGAAAAGCACAGCCTTTTCTATCTCTCCTCCTCTTGCTTAACTGTTCAATCTATCAATTCATACTGGTTGTGTCCCCAGCGCGTGGAAGCTTTCCCGTGTTATTCCGATCTTTAAATCGGGTGACCGCCAGTCTGCCTCCAACTACCGTCCTATATCGCTTCAACCGATCATCAGTAAACTCATGGAAAGAGTCATTCACCAGCACATCCTCCAACATCTCAATCAGAACAACATTCTCACTCCTGGGCAATTTGGTTTTCTACCCAAGTCCTCAACTTCTGATGCCTTAACAACAGCCCTTCATGACTGGTATAATGCTCTGGATAACCGGCACGATGTTGCTGTGGCCCTCTTCGATCTTACAAAGGCGTTCGACAGAGTACCCCGTGGTCCTTTGCTGCTGAAACTCAGATCTGTTGGCATCACTGGTCCACCCATGTCCTGGTTACGTTCGTATCTTTCCAACAGAATGCAGGTAATAGCGGTTCATGGCGTTACCTCAGATCCGGCCCCTGTCATCTCTGGAGTACCCCAAGGCTCTGTTCTGGGCCCCCCTTCCTTTTCTTATCTATGCTAACGATCTTTGCCTTTCTAATTTCTCCCGGGACAGGGCCTTGGTGCTCTATGAAGATGACACCACACTTTATAAGCCTCTCACTTGCAATACTGATTTGAAGAGCTTCCAAAAGGACATTGATAATATCCATAACTGGTTCTGTTCCAACCATCTCTCTGCCAATGCCAGTAAAACCAAGACCATGATAATATCCCCCAAAAAGAAACCCTACCCACAGATGCAGCTCTACATGAATCAACAGCCTATCGAAAGAGTTTGCTATGTAAAATTCCTTGGCATTTGGATCAGTAATAACCTTTCCTGGAAAGTTCATGTCAACAGCATTTGCAAGAAAGCTCGTAGGACAATTGGCTTCCTTCATAGATCTTTTTACAATGCTCCACTCCATATCCGCCGTTCTCTATATCTGGCTCTTGTTCGTCCAACCCTTGAATATGGCTCAATCACATACCACCCTTTAAACCAGATGCTCACAAACCGGTTAGAATCCACCCAGCGCTTTGCCATCCGTGTGATCTGGCAGGAATGGAAGCTTTCACATGAGGATCTACTTTCAAAAGTAGACCTCCCCCTCCTCGCCAAACGTCGTGATCTGGCCACACTCTGCCACCTGTACAAAATCCTTCACAAGCTATGCTCTTCGCCAAACCCATTTAAACTGCACCCGCGCCCTGGCCTTCGCAATCTCAACAGCTGCGCCCTGTTATTAAGTTTTCCCGTCTCTCCCTGTCTTAAAAATCTTTTTTCCCATATGCACCTACGCTATGGAATTACCTTCCTAACAACGTAGTCAAATCTCCATCCCTAACTGCCTTCAAATATGCCATTAGTGACCAGGTGTGCTAGCCATCTCCTTCTCCACCTCATTTGTTTTTTCTTGTATTTTGTTTTTTCTCATCCATTTGGTTTATCCATTTTATGTCTGTCCATTTTATTTTGTGTTTGGTGTTATTAGACCCCCCTTTAATTTATCAGGCACTATTGGGTTCTCGCCTGGTCTCTGACCGAATTGTTATAAATCATTTTGCAATGGCTTTGTTCAAAACGAACCATGTTTACAGAGCAAACTAATTCACACTATTTCTTTTCACTTCAAAAAGCAGACGTATAGTTGCCAGGAGAGTTCAAACCCGTTTCAATTCGCTGTCGTAGTGCACGTTAGAATATGACCGTTGCCAGGTCAACTGGATCACGCTTTCCTTGTTACGAACCACTGATCGAAATGATCACAACACAAAGCCTATGGCATATCAAAATTCGGAACAGGTGCTTGAGCCCAGGCTTGGAGCAGTAACCAATGGTAACTAACGTGCACTACGACAGCGAATATTTCATTGACCGAAATATTTTCATTATTATCACCTGCAGGTTATACTTACTGGCAACTAATGAATGGAAGTGCTTTGACCATATCAAAAATTTAACTCCCACGACCAGGTCTATACAACCTTATAACAATGAGGTATAGAAATAACACGTTTATTCAACCATTATACAAGACAATAAATTCCTGGACTTGTTGATTTGATCTTACGTCAATTAAGTCAAGCTTAAAGTATAGCCGAACAACCGGGCAATATCTGCAGTCATAACCATGATAACTGTGTACACTGTCAACGCTTCTCGTTACCCCGTGTTATATTCTGTACTTACCAGTTTACAATATTGCTTACTTGATTTCAACCAGTATGTCTTGCAACTACTTTCTCCTTGCCGTGTTTACCTGCCAATTTTTACTCTCCGGTTCTTTCGCGCAACCCGCTGATGTCTCTGTCGACGCCCAAGTCCTGATCATAGGAGCAGGTCCAACTGGTCTTCTTGCTTCTTCGACTCTAAATGCAAACAACATTACTGACCTTATCATACTAGAGGGAGCTGATCATTTACGAACTTATGCGAAGAAACTCACCTTCGAGGGATAGAGGTTATCCATGTTCTATAAGCTGCATGTCCTATCAACGACTGCTATACCTTGTTTAGGACTTTCAAAAGAAGTACCTGCATGTGCAACCATGACTGTTTCAAAATAGCCCGCCAAGAGTCATGCAGGTAACTCCGAGGTCATGCATTGAATTGTTTTGAATAAGGAATACTACGGGAATCAGCGCCTTTTGTTAGAAGTCACACATGAGTGAAGTGGATAACCTCTATTGGAATTTGCACCTGGACTCTTATGGGCGTACATAACAGCTACTTTAAATGCTGCAGGTGTTCCTTACCGTGAAGCCAATTATTCATCGTATAAAGTTTACACTGATGAAGGTGATGATATCACACGTGTTGCCATCAAAAGAGAAAACAATCTTTTTAAAGCTTTTGATTTCGCTACCGATGCTATTATAGAAGATATCGAGGAAGGAGCGCGTCCTGATTTGTCACAAAAGGCAACGTTAGCTCGCGGTGGATGGATAGCTACTTCAGCAGTTGATAAAGTTATGGAATGGTTCAACTTTGACTTTGCTGAAGGGAGATCGGCACGAGATACATCAACAATTCAAGCCTTTCGCCAACTTATTCCCGATGAAAAGTTCGTTCTCGGAAGCCTGGACCCCGTGGTGGAACCTTTTGAATCTATACCAACGGAAGAGCAAATTCGCTTGAACCAGGTAACGTTGTCACTTTCGTCTTTAACTAACGTTTTTGTAAATAAGCCACTATTATTAAAGCACAAGCCATAATATTTGATATCATCATCTTGTATAGCAAAATTTGCATTGTAACTGATCAAATGTAGCTTTTTGTACAAAAAGGCAGCTTTTTTGTTATACAGTATTGTCCAAAAAGAACTTTACCCAAATTGAAAGGTTACTTTCTCGGAGTTTAGTGCAGCTATTCTCAAATATGTTACATATTCCAAATGAAAACGTTATTCAAAAATAAATTGTGATTGTTTTGTTAATTTCATAATTCTTTGTCAATGACAGAAGTGAAGTTCGGGTACATTATTGTATTTATAGCATGAATAGTGAGGATTAAAATCTTGGATTGTAGTTTATTCGTGCATATAAACATTTATCACTTTTGTATGACAAAGCGGCGCGGTGGTATTTACCAATTATATGTATGCCTAAGGCAATGCTGATGATAGTCGGATACATCCCATTGAATTACGTGTGGACAAAGTGATTTTCGACCCTTTCGAACTGGTCTTAAAATGATCATATGAATCATTTTAGTGCAGCGTCCTCAGCCCTTTTTTTTAATTTATAGAAAGCCTGGCGTAACCTTAAAACTTTGTTTTATAATTTTAAAATACCTTGCGTAATCTTAAATAAACTGAAAAACAACAGATGGCATTATTACGGCACTAAAATCAATCATCATTATTTTTAGTAAGATGACTGTGTTGCGACCTGACCAGCTGCAGAAGTGTACACCATGCCCTTGTCAAAATCAGCCTTTTCTAGCCAATTTTAAGCTCTCTCGCATCACGGTTATTTGACCATTTTTCAAATCGTTGATATTTGCACCAGGTGATATATCATGTTCATCAACTAGCGACTTACAACAATCACAACACAGTTTAGGTAGCTGATCACGTAAGATGCACACCTGCCAGGAGATCGAAGACTTGGAGATACTTAAATAATTTTTGAATGTATATTACATAACATATTATTATTATATGCTCTTCTATATGTGTTATAGCGTGTCACAGTCGTGAACCAAACTGAAGGATACGTAAGGGCAGTCACAGAGGACGGTATCGAATACACAGGTAACTATGCAATTGTAACCAGCAGCGTTGGGGTTATTCAAAATGGCGGCATAACATTTGACCCTCCTCTACCACCGTGGAAGTCCGAAGAGTTTTGTCGATTTCAAATGGGTACCATTGATCCAATCTTCCTTAAATTTGAAACCAAGTTTTGGGATGACACGGAGTATATTTTGCATGCCAGTGACAGACACGGATACTATCCAGCATTCTTGAATGTAGAAGCTGAAGGTCTTCACCCACCTGGAACTAACATCTTGATTGGATTCCTGACGGGAGATGAGGCATATCGAGCAGAATTATTGACAGACGATGAAGTAAAAGCTGAGGTGAGAATTACATTGCAGTTTTGCATTTTTATCTTGGCTTCTAGGCCAAGCTATATAATCCAGCCTTAGAAGTATTTCGACCTTTAAACCGAAGTAGGATATTTCTGCATGCATTGTCTTCGTCCTCAAAAACGTTTTGCAGGATAATGGTACGTGGATTTGCATGCTACTAAAGTAACCCGCTCCCCATGTGACTTAATTCATAAAACTATATTCAGCAGTTAACTCTTTGATTTGACTTAGGGATGAAATAGTAACCTCATTTCCCATTATATTATTCATGAAGCTGTGTTCCGTAGTGACAACATACTGAACCTCCATGACATAATTCATATATTCAGCAGTGAACTCTTGACTTGACATGAAATAGTAACCGCATTTCCCATGATATTATTCATAAAGCTGTGTTCAGTATAAGTAACAACAGAGAAAGGCCACTAAATTTATTCTTCATTATCCTGACAAGAACGATCAAGAAAGACTTGTCCATTTGCTTCCAACAACCTATTATAGAAGCGAAGTGTCTGGTCTGAATCTTTTTCTCAGATGTCTTCCTTATTGCAGAAAAATACAGCACTAATTTATTGTAATTAAAAAACATAACCCTGTTTTGCCAAATGCAACATAGCTAAATCCTTATCTTTTTGTAATTGAACTTTAACTGACTTAGTGCTATATTCCTCTATATATTATTTAAAAAAAATAAATCAAAAAATAAAAAATCAAAAAAAATCAAAAATAAATAAATAAATAAATAAATAAATAAATAAATAAATAAATAAATAAATAAATAAATAAATAATTAAATAAATAAATAAATAAATAAATAAATAAATAAATAAATAAATAAATAAATAAATAAATAAATAAATAAATAAAAAAATAAATAAAAAAATAAATTAAATTAAATTAAATTAAATTAAATTAAATTAAATTAAATTAAATTAAATTAAAATAAATTAAATTAAATTAAATTAAATTAAATAAATCTTGGCTATGAATGTCAGATGTATCATGTTTGCAAACACCAAAATATGAAACGCTAGTTATTCTGACAGTTTTAAGATGACAAAGTTGTTTTTTAAAATAAAATTTAATACTTGCAGATACTTGAAGTATTGAGAAACATATACGGGGAAGACAATGTACCAGACCCCGTGGAATTCTTTATGTCCCGTTTCGCTACGGATCGTGATCTATATGGTTCCTTCCCTACTTGGCCAATAGGTATCATTCCAGAGGATGCCCAGATGCGTCTGAGAGCCAACGTTGGCAGAATTTACTTCGCTCCCAAAGGTCAGTTTATATTATTTCATTTTCTAAAAATATACTAGTGATTCTGTTTCTTTTGAAGTCTTCCAGTAATTGTAAAATATTCCTAAATACATGGACCCCGAGGCGAACCGAAATATAAAGCATCATACCTGTTGCGTAAAGCACCATCGACATGTGTCAAAGTATCAACTTTGTGGTGAAAGTATGATTGAACTACTTTTGGTTTAAATATGTTGCATAATCTTTTCTCTGTTTTGACATTAAATTTGGCAAGGAAAGTATCCTAAAGTAACGAAATAAATCTTGCCTCAACAGGCGCCGGTAGTGTTGAGTACATAGGTATTGCTCAAGGAGGTGTTGACGACGGTATAGCGGCGGCAGACGCAGTCATTGGATGTCTTCTAGAGGGAGAGTGTGACGAGTATTCTCCTGTAGAACCAAAAGTTCCTCCTCTTTGCAGTGATGTCAGACCCTATAATCCAAATAAACGTCGTAAGAACTTTAACGTGAGACCATAATCAGAGAAAAAATCAAATTAATTTGATCCTTACAAAGGTACAAGGGAGCAAAAGCCATAGTATAGTACATTACTTATTATTAATCGACAATCATTGTACAAGTGTACAGGAATTCCAGTGTCGCGTTTATAAACGTGTTGAGAAAAAAGTCAACGCGATAAACTATAGCCGATTAGAACATAATGTTCTTTCAATACTATATATGTTCTGATTAGGTGAAAGCTTGCACCTACATTGTTTTCTTAACGCATTGACATATTTTCGCAACTTAAGCCATTAGGGTCGTAACACATTGAGACAACGAGTTTGAATTAAAAAAAAAACTCAATGCGTTGAGTCAATAAGTTGAGATTTCAGACAGTCCAATCAGAGCACAGTTTTGAAGAAATGTTGTATTCTGATTGGTTAAAATCTCAACACGTTGGCTTTTTCTTGACGAGCTAGTTTTCTTCCCTCAATGTGTTATAAATGTAATACCGTGCGTTAGATCAGGAACTCAGTCCTCAATGATAGTCAGTCACTTATCTTTTGGTCGTTATAATGACTATCATTTGAGGACTGAGTTCTTACCATACATCTTCCGAGGTGCAGTTTCAGACAATAGCTTGGGATTATTGGGGCAGAGGTTATCTTTTGAATTCTTTCATGACCACTGAAGCATAGTCAAGCCTGTCAAGGACACTCGGCGTGAATTGAAAGACCATGTCACTCGCCACAAAAGAATGTCAAAGGTGATAAGACACCAATTTGGTGTACTTCCGCGCCTCGGAATATGATGCTTAAAGTCTATGTCTGACCGTGCGTATGGCTGGCGAGACTCGGAATAGTACACGCCTTGTGCAATCCAATACAATGATCGTTTAACCGATGATAATCCCCGGGTATCACAAGGGTAGGTAATCGGTGGTGGGCCTTCTTTCGCAGATTATGCTCCACAGTAATAGAGGTTATCCGTGTTCTATAAGTTGCATATCCTATCAGCGACTGCTATACCTTGTTTAGGACTTTCAAAAGAAGTACCTGCATGTGCAACCATGACTGCTTCAAAATAGCCCGCCAAAGTCATGCAGGTAACTCCAGGTCGTGCATTATGAGGAAAACTACGGGAATCAGCGCCTTTTAGAAGTCACGCATGAGTAAAGTGGATAACCTCTATAGTATTGGGTGGTTTATTGCAGTTAAGTGCAAGATAAAACGGGGGAATTGTATTGCAAGAGGAGGGTTGATGAGTGATCATAAGTGATGCGATCAAGCAAATTTAGTCGATTTTGATTTTGAGATAAAGCCAAACAAAGGAAATATTTCCTTTTGTTTCCTGCTGTTTTGGAAACTCTTCAATTGCTCATATCTTTGGAACTGGTTGTTCAATTTCAATGGAGTTTTCTGCAAAATGCAGCTTTGTAAATCCTTTTTACTATCCTATAAGAAATTCATAAAGCTATATTCAGCAGTTAACTCTTTGATTTGACTTAGGGATGAAATAGTAACCTCATTTCCCATTATATTATTCATGAAGCTGTGTTCCGTAGTGACAACATACTGAACCTCCATGACATAATTCATATATTCAGCAGTGAACTCTTGACTTGACATGAAATAGTAACCGCATTTCCCATGATATTATTCATAAAGCTGTGTTCAGTATAAGTAACAACAGAGAAAGGCCACTAAATTTATTCTTCATTATCCTGACAAGAACGATCAAGAAAGACTTGTCCATTTGCTTCCAACAACCTATTATAGAAGCGAAGTGTCTGGTCTGAATCTTTTTCTCAGATGTCTTCCTTATTGCAGAAAAATACAGCACTAATTTTTTGTAATTAAAAAACATAACCCTGTTTTGCCAAATGCAACATAGCTAAATCCTTATCTTTTTGTAATTGAACTTTAACTGACTTAGTGCTATATTCCTCTATATATTATTTAAAAAAAATAAATCAAAAAATAAAAAATCAAAAAAATCAAAAATAAATAAATAAATAAATAAATAAATAAATAAATAAATAAATAAATAAATAAATAAATAATTAAATAAATAAATAAATAAATAAATAAATAAATAAATAAATAAATAAATAAATAAATAAAAAAAAAAATAAAAAAAAAAAAAAAATAAATAAATTAAATTAAATTAAATTAAATTAAATTAAATTAAATTAAATTAAATTAAAATAAATTAAATTAAATTAAATTAAATTAAATAAATCTTGGCTATGAATGTCAGATGTATCATGTTTGCAAACACCAAAATATGAAACGCTAGTTATTCTGACAGTTTTAAGATGACAAAGTTGTTTTTTAAAATAAAATTTAATACTTGCAGATACTTGAAGTATTGAGAAACATATACGGGGAAGACAATGTACCAGACCCCGTGGAATTCTTTATGTCCCGTTTCGCTACGGATCGTGATCTATATGGTTCCTTCCCTACTTGGCCAATAGGTATCATTCCAGAGGATGCCCAGATGCGTCTGAGAGCCAACGTTGGCAGAATTTACTTCGCTCCCAAAGGTCAGTTTATATTATTTCATTTTCTAAAAATATACTAGTGATTCTGTTTCTTTTGAAGTCTTCCAGTAATTGTAAAATATTCCTAAATACATGGACCCCGAGGCGAACCGAAATATAAAGCATCATACCTGTTGCGTAAAGCACCATCGACATGTGTCAAAGTATCAACTTTGTGGTGAAAGTATGATTGAACTACTTTTGGTTTAAATATGTTGCATAATCTTTTCTCTGTTTTGACATTAAATTTGGCAAGGAAAGTATCCTAAAGTAACGAAATAAATCTTGCCTCAACAGGCGCCGGTAGTGTTGAGTACATAGGTATTGCTCAAGGAGGTGTTGACGACGGTATAGCGGCGGCAGACGCAGTCATTGGATGTCTTCTAGAGGGAGAGTGTGACGAGTATTCTCCTGTAGAACCAAAAGTTCCTCCTCTTTGCAGTGATGTCAGACCCTATAATCCAAATAAACGTCGTAAGAACTTTAACGTGAGACCATAATCGGAGAAAAAATCAAATTAATTTGATCCTTACAAAGGTACAAGGGAGCAAAAGCCATAGTATAGTACATTACTTATTATTAATCGACAATCATTGTACAAGTGTACAGGAATTCCAGTGTCGCGTTTATAAACGTGTTGAGAAAAAAGTCAACGCGATAAACTATAGCCGATTAGAACATAATGTTCTTTCAATACTATATATGTTCTGATTAGGTGAAAGCTTGCACCTACATTGTTTTCTTAACGCATTGACATATTTTCGCAACTTAAAGCCATTAGGGTCGTAACACATTGAGACAACGAGTTTGAATTAAAAAAAAAAAACTCAATGCGTTGAGTCAATAAGTTGAGATTTCAGACAGTCCAATCAGAGCACAGTTTTGAAGAAATGTTGTATTCTGATTGGTTAAAATCTCAACACGTTGGCTTTTTCTTGACGAGCTAGTTTTCTTCCCTCAATGTGTTATAAATATAATACCGTGCGTTAGACTGCGGAACTCAGTCCTCAATGATAGTCAGTCACTTATCTTTTGGTCGTTATAATGACTATCATTTGAGGACTGAGTTCTTACCATACATCTTCCGAGGTGCAGTTTCAGACAATAGCTTGGGATTATTGGGGCAGAGGTTATCTTTTGAATTCTTTCATGACCACTGAAGCATAGTCAAGCCTGTCAAGGACACTCGGCGTGAATTGAAAGACCATGTCACTCGCCACAAAAGAATGTCAAAGGTGATAAGACACCAATTTGGTGTACTTCCGCGCCTCGGAATATGATGCTTAAAGTCTATGTCTGACCGTGCGTATGGCTGGCGAGACTCGGAATAGTACACGCCTTGTGCAATCCAATACAATGATCGTTTAACCGATGATAATCCCCGGGTATCACAAGGGTAGGTAATCGGTGGTGGGCCTTCTTTCGCAGATTATGCTCCACAGTAATAGAGGTTATCCGTGTTCTATAAGTTGCATATCCTATCAGCGACTGCTATACCTTGTTTAGGACTTTCAAAAGAAGTACCTGCATGTGCAACCATGACTGCTTCAAAATAGCCCGCCAAAGTCATGCAGGTAACTCCAGGTCGTGCATTATGAGGAAAACTACGGGAATCAGCGCCTTTTAGAAGTCACGCATGAGTAAAGTGGATAACCTCTATAGTATTGGGTGGTTTATTGCAGTTAAGTGCAAGATAAAACGGGGGAATTGTATTGCAAGAGGAGGGTTGATGAGTGATCATAAGTGATGCGATCAAGCAAATTTAGTCGATTTTGATTTTGAGATAAAGCCAAACAAAGGAAATATTTCCTTTTGTTTCCTGCTGTTTTGGAAACTCTTCAATTGCTCATATCTTTGGAACTGGTTGTTCAATTTCAATGGAGTTTTCTGCAAAATGCAGCTTTGTAAATCCTTTTTACTATCCTATAAGAAATTGAACATTTAATATTTACTAGTTCCGATTTTGCTTGATCGCATCATATATGTGTGTTCAAGTGGTTCAACAAAACGTGAGTGCGTTAATAGACCATTTCATATCAAGATCGGAAAAGTTCGGAAAACCGTGCTATTTATTCAGTAAGCTAGGGGGTCAAATTGTACCCAAACTGGCGGACAAGAAATGTCATGAATTACGGAAGCTTTTTGCGCAAAAATACAGCTTATTATGCCAACGTGGACATGGGGTCATCGGTTTAAATAATTTCCCAGCATATTGAGCTAACATCTCAGCTTCTTGGTTTTTCACAATAAGATATTAATGGAAAGAAATGATCAAATATTCGTCAGTTTTCGTTAGTTAATTTTTTTTACAGAACGTTTTTTATGCATCATCTCTTCCACAAGTCAGTCTCTTTCACAAGACATACCACCACACGCTTGATTGCAGATTCAGTATCATTGGCAAAAGTACCTCTCTCATCCATAATTGACCGTCGAAAGTTCATCGTAGTTTATGATGCCTGTTACACATTGCAACTTCGCACTGTACATGATGCTGAAGAGGTACTTTTATGCGCGCGCGATAGAGGAAATTATTTCATGCTTCGGGTTTCATCGGAATTGCTAAGTTTGAAAAGGTCTATGACTTCATAGCATAGGTACTCTAATAAAAAGACACGTAATAATACTGATTAGTTTATTTGTACATTAACATCTGACAATAAGTCCCTTATTGTTATTGACAATGTGGTATGATACTGTTTTGATGCTAGTATAGTTAGGGTATAATTATTATATTAAAAGACAAGGATGAAAGAGGTTTTGGAAACCAAACAAATTTATTTTCTATTTTCAAACGAGGGCTCATTGTGCCATAACCAGAAATAATGGCATTATCAAAAGCATTTGGTACCCATTTGTTTCCAGTGATGATGAACAAAACTGCCACATTCAAACGCAACATAAGACCAACCTGCTATAGTCACTCACTCGCTGATGAAAGATGGAGTACCATCTGAAAATTCCGAGGTAGGAATTATTTCCTTGTGTTTGGATCAAAGTTTAAATCAAAATCAACCTAAAAGATGTTTTGGATCAATGTTAGCATATCATAAACCCATTACTGTGTTCGATTCTTTAAACGTGTTAAAAACATCAAAATTGAAACAAATGCATAATGAGTCTCAATCATTTTAATACAGCCCGCATTCAGCTTTTTCGTGCAACTATATTCCCAGTTATATTTTATGGAGAGTGTTATTCCCGAGGGTACCATTATCACTTACACTTATAATAACGATACTTTTTATTAAGCATATTCAATTTTCGTGAGTAAACAATTATCTGTAAAAACAGCTTCTTCATAATATAACTTTGTCTTAAGTAAGATTTTACGCTCAGAGATTAACACTATCATTCCAGGGAAGTACCGTTAGTGGCACTTCCCTGATTTCGCAGCACAAAATGAGATTATTATAAAGCACAGAGGGAATTGTCAATTGCTATAGAGGAATTGACAGTTGCATCGAAAGTAAACATCGATAGCATTGTTTTTCCCGGTTACATACAACGTTGTCACAGCGTTGCTACAACGTTGTCACAGCATTACAGGATACGAGGAAACAAGTATTATGTCAGGAAAAAACAGAAAAGATATATATTATCTAGTTTTATATTATGTGTATCGTGAATAAAATCAGAGGAAAAAAATACCCCCTTTTGTGTGTTATTGTCCTACCTATTACCCAATGACCCCCTTAAAAAAATCAGGTACTCAATGACCCCCCTTTTTATATTGTCTGCTACCCAATGAATCCCCCTTTTTAATTCCCAAAGTTAGGTGGTATTTGTGTTCTCCTCGACATAAAATGAGATTTCTCAAATCCCCGCTGAAATCAATCATCCAGTTGCTTCAAAGGTGGCCAGGATTTTTTTCCGCAGTTTGGCACCCGGGTTTGGCACTTATTTATGTGTACTCAATGACACTCTTTTGGCAATCCTGTACCCAATGACACCATTTTACAGTGTGTTACCTCAATAGCCCCCTTTTTCATAGTTTCATACCGAATGACTCGCCCCATTTTTATTCAGGTTGTGTATACTGGATGACTCCATATTTTTGTAATTGTACATTTGACCTGGATGCCCCCTACTTTTAACATGGCCGAGGCACATCCCTGCCGTTTCAGATAGGGAGTGCCTCCCCCTGGCTTTTTTGATTACAAAATTGTAGCCCTCTGCTAAATTGTGACCAAGGCCGCCTCCCCTGTTGAATGAAGGTTGATCTTTCTTGACATAGATCGCTTCCATGACTCCCTTTTGTACCACATACTGCAGTTACTGTTCATTTTCCTGTACACAATACACAGTGCTCTCACCTTTGAGGTGTGACCTCTACAAACAGTGGATGTTAGAGGTATGGGGCATTTCCTAGTTAACGTCACTGTGTAAAAAATAACCGGCCAATATTTGTTGTACTCTCTGAAATTCTAGGAAATATAGTTTTGTAACATGTCCTAAATTTTTAGCTAATTTAGATATTTGGAAATATTCGCACTTTGATGTTTTAGTAAGTAGGGCACGGCATGGCCTGCAAAATTCCCTGTGTTACCTAAATCGAATGCAACTTTTAGTGACTATCCAGTCAGCAACCTGGACAACCGATTCTTTAGAAATGCTTAGTCGCGCTAAAAGTCGATCGATACATCAGAGATACACCTCTTTGCTATGAAATTAATTTTCTCGGTCAAATATAAAGCAATTTTTTTTTTCTTCAGTAATGTCAGTTAAAAACTTGGTGCTTGGATATACTTTTTTTTTAAATCCTGGTGTTAAAATTAAGCTTTTTACGGAATTGATTTTTTAGCATCTCAAACTAATATAGTTTGCTAAAGAAAGATATTTCCCACCTCTGTAAGGCACATCGTGTGGGTCTATATATTATAGTTTTGTCAGAATTTCCGTTTTTATTTTACCCTTTTTCCCTTCATGCTCCGAAAATGTCAAACTCAGTACTTTTATCTCGTGAGCAACCAGCAGAAATAGTCGATATTTTCATTGTTGTCATCAGGGCAATTTTCCATTGAAAAGCAAAGATTGCCCGACCAGCGATTTGGTAGCCCAAATCCCCAATTGGGTTTTCTGGTAAATGAGGTGAATTTTAAAAAATTGCTCCCGTGATAGCCTGCAATTTCAATGTATATGGATTCCATGATTATGAAAACCATTTTGTCTGTCTGTTTGTTTGTTTACCTTGGTTAGTCCGTATTAAGAGACGCACGCTTGAGGTCCATGGGAAAATCCACGGTCCAAACCTAGAAAAAAAGGGATTATAATCTTCTGTCCCTCCTATCTCCAGGTGAATTTTGTATGACCTACCCCGCCCCCATCGCGGGTTGCCATTTTCATTACACCCTTCAGACTTGTGTTCGGGTTTGTTTTTAATTTGACATGTAGGCCTATAGGCCTAACCATATTTGTCATAATTAAGCGCTATACCTAAATGTATAGCTATGCTATATATTATTATGTAATATCATGTACATGTAGGCCTATGGGGTGGGGTGGGTGCAGAGGTGTGTGAGGTGGGTAGTGGGGGTGTATGTAGGGAAACTTTGGGGTGGTACTCAATACACTTTAACCATGAGTTTCAATGCAAGGCTTATTGTTGCCACAAATGGTTTTTTTTCCCTTAAGGTTATTTAATAGGTTTTTATAAACTTCCATGTTTAACCTGGTATTGTTTTGGCTGCTTCATTAGGGCCTATGACTTTCGGTGGGTTTCCAAAAGCAGTTTCAAACAAACACAAACAAAAGGCACCATACCCAGTCACCTTCATGACAATTGAAACACTACGTCAAGTATTAACATTAAGTTATTCTGTTTTTAGGCAAGCAATTTTAAATAATTGCTTGAACAGGTTTTTGTTTACAAAAACCTGTTTAAGTAACAATGATAATGAATGGTTCTTATAAGGCACAATCTCTGATGAGGAACTCAAAGCGCGTAAAGCACGAAATTTACAAACAAACATAAAAACAATCAATTTATAAAGATTGGTTTTAAGCTGGCGTTTAAATAACGAAAGTCTGGGGCGTTACGAAGGTTATTTTGGGAGTGTGTTCCAAACAGTTTGCTTGATCATAAAACATACAGCGTAATATTATGTTTTGTAAAAGAAAGTTTGGTTTAAAATATTGCCCAATTGCATGTAAGATTGTTGGGCAAAGTTGTTTTGAGGAGAAGCAAATTTCAACACATTGGTCCGAATGATCACGGTGATGATGACATCAAATAATTAATCACTCACGTGATGAAAGATCCTCATCGTGCTATAAACATGATCAGTAGGAGCGCTATTAGGCCTGGGAATTTCGTTGCTATATTGAAGTTCTGGCAACACTGTAGATTTCAACTGTGTTCTTGATGTTATGATGGATAAAAAAGGGGGAAGGGCGCAAACACATTGTAATTCACGTAAATATATTAATGATATTATTACTGCATATGATTTAGTTGATATTTGGAGAAGGAAAAATCCTAATGTGTATAAGTATACTTGGCACTCTAATAGTAATCCTCCTGTATATTGTCGTCTAGACTTTTTCCTTGTATCGTTTAATTTATTGTCTCAGATTGATAACTGTAGTATTTCTACTGGTTTTAAAAATGACCACTCATCAGTTGATATTAACATTGTAACATCTAATGCAGCTCGTGGACGTGGGTTTGGGAAGTTTAATACTTCACTTTTGCATGACATAAATTATGTCAATTCTGTGAAACGCTGGATTGATGACATTGTCAAAAATGATGATAATAAAGATCTGAATCCGAATTTGCTTTGGGATTATTTAAAATGTCATATTAGATCAATGACAATGAAATATTCTGCAAAACTTTCCAGGGAGCGCAAAACTCTCGAAGCTAGATTGGTCAATAAGATCAATAATCTTGAAGAAAAGTATAGTTCTGACCCATGTGATAATCTTTTAAATACTATTAATGAGTGTAAATCTGAGCTTGAAGACATGTATAAGATTAAAGCTGAGGGTTCAATTATTAGATCAAGAGCAAACTGGATTGAGCATGGCGAGAGAAATTCAAAATATTTCATTAATTTAGAAAGGAGGAATCAAAGACAGAAAACAATCTCTAAATTGTATAGCAGTGACTCCAATCAACCAATTACAGATCCCAAGGGAATTTTAGATGAAGAAAAGAAATATTATCAGAATCTCTATAGTTCATGTAACCCTCCTGATTTTAATTATGATGATCTTTTTAATAATAATGCTAATATTCCCAAGTTGAATGATGACATGCAAAAACAATGTGAGGGTCAAGTGACCAGAAAGGAATGTCTTGATGCTTTAAAAACATGCCTAATAACAAAACACCTGGTACGGATGGTTTTCCCCTGAGTTTTATAAATTGTTTTTAATGATCTAGGTGACATTTTAATTAAAAGTTATAATTATTCTTTTCAGAATGGAAACCTTTCTGTTGATCAGACATTATTAATTTAATACCTAAGAAAGACAAAGACCCATCTTTTTAAAAAAAATTGGCGCCCAATTTCTCTTTTAAACACAGACTACAAAATCATCACAAAATTATTGCTCTTCGTTTGAAACAGGTTCTTCCCAATATCATTCATAATGATCAAACAGGTTTTCTAAAAGGACGCTATATTGGTGAAAATATTAGGCTTGCTCTTGATACAATTGAGTATCTGAATGATAATAACTTGCCAGGGCTAATGTTTTTAATTGATTTCGAAAAAGCGTTCGATAAATTAGAATGGTCTTTCCTGTTTAAAACTCTTAAATTTTTTAATTTCGGTCAAGATCTTATAAGATGGGTCCAAGTTTTCTATTCAAATATTTCGTCTTGTGTAACAAATAATGGTCATGGATCCACCTTTTTTTCCATTATTATGCGGTCTTCGTCAGGGATGCCCGCTTAGCCCTCTCTTATATATTATTTGTAGTGAAATCCTGAACTGTATGATCAGGAATGATAATATTGTGAAAGGTATTAAAATTGTTGATAAGGATATTCTTGTAAGTGCATATGCTGATGACACTACGATTTTTATTAGGGATGTTGATTCCTTAAAACAGATTATTTGTCTCCTCAAGAAATTTCAATCATTTTCAGGTCTTAAAATAAATTTTGATAAATCTGAGCTTTTGGCTCTTGGCTCTTTTCGTAGAAACCCTCCAAATGTTAGTGATATTGATCTGTCATACACCATTCAGCCTGTTAGACTTTTAGGAGTACTTTTTGATTCTAATCTAAATAATACTTTTGAGTTAAACTTTGCGCCCAAATTAAAAAAACTCAAAGAGATTCTTAGAATTTGGTCTATGAGAGATCTCACTCCAATTGGCAAAATTACCATTCTTAAATCTCTTGCTCTCTCACAGCTTATTTTCCTTTTTTCGGTTCTCCCAAATCCGCCTGGTGCATTTGTTAAGGAATTGAATTCTATTATTTTCAAATTTGTTTGGTCAAACAAACCTGATAAAATTAGAAGAAGTACTATTATTGGGAACTACGAGCAAGGCGGTCTTAAGATGATTCATGTTCCATCCATTATTAACGGTCTCAAAATTGCTTGGGTGAAACGTCTTCTGGATACGAATGATAGTAGTTGGAAGTATTTTTATAGACACCATTTACAGAATTTAGGTGGTAATCTCATTTGGGAGTGTAATGTAAAACCTTCTGCTAGATGTATTAATCGTATTAAAAGTAATTTTATTAAAGATGTTGTAAATGCATGGTGTTTTACGACTTATGATCCTCCTGCATATAATTTTAGACATCAAATTCTCTGGAATAATTCTTCTATTATTATCAATGGTAGCACTATTTATAGGCATGTATGGTGCAGTAAAGGGATTAAGTTTTTGGAAGATATTTTAGATGATGATGGGGAATTTTTAGCCTTGTCACGTTTAAAAGATAAGTTTAATTTGAAGTGTAACTTTTTGGACTACTATTCACTTATTTATGCCATTCCAAATAAATGGAAAAGAAGTGTCAAGAGGGGGGAGGACAATGATAATATTAATTCATCTCAGGAGGAGATGCTAGCCAGAATTACGAATACTGTTAAAGTGTGTAAACCCATTAGTGATATCTGTATTAGTAAGCTCTTCAAACCACCAATCGCTGAGGAGAAATGGTCGTATATCTTTGATAATATTGATTTGAATTGGTGTGATATTTATCAAATTCCATTGTCCTCCTCCCGATCGACCCAACTTAGATATTTTCAATTTAAAATTCTTCATAGGTACCTTGGTACCAATAATAATATGTTTAAATTTGGTTATGTTGACTCAATTTGTGTTATTTTTGTAAACATGAAGTTGAGACTATACAGCATCTCTTTTGGGAATGTAATGTTGTAAGAAATTTCTGGAATGATGTTCAAAATCAAATCATAAAAAACAGGTTTACCTGGACATGAAGAGTGTTTTGTTAGGTATTCTTAATTGACCCAGATGTGTCCAAATTCAACTTCCTTGTTCTTCATGGGAAAAAATTCATTTATGATGTGAAGTATAAACAAGGTTCTCTAAATATTTCTTATTTTATTAGGAGGCTTAAGAAGACTGCTAAGGTAGAAAAAAGCATGTCATGTACTGGCAAAAGGTTAAATGAATGGCATAAACGTTGGAACTCCATTTTGTAAAATAATTATAATTGTATACCGTATCATGTTTATTGAGTACAAATGCATTGTTGTTTATACATATCACATATCATAATGTTTTCTATGATTATATTATTCATGCTTCGTTGTATGTAACCTGTTGATAAAATAAAAGCACGGTGTACCTGGTGTATACTGTGGAAAGATAAAAAAAAAACCACTGTAGCCATGCCGGTATTCCTATTAAACCCAGGGATATCGATCCACAATGCTAGTATTAGCCTTAGATTTCACGGGTTGATTTTGAAAAATTTTCAGCCGGCAGTAAAAAATGGTGAAATCAAAACGAAAATTCTGACAAAACTATGATATATCGCTCACGGTGATGTGCGTTAGAAAGTTGGTAATCCTTCATTAGCGAACTATATTACTTTGAAAAACTAAAAGGTTGATCAAAAAAAGGCTCGCGGGCAGAGTTTAAGCCTATCAAATCTTACACGAAATGACTGAATTTCACGCCTAAGTTTAACACTAGGATTTGAAAAAAAAAATACAGTATCAAGCACTACAATTTGACCTGACATTTACTGAAAAAATGAAAATGATTGCTTTTCATTTGGCCGAGAAAATTAATTTTACACTGAAAAGGTGTAACTGAAAAATTTAGCTCATTTCAACACCAAATTCAATCGTTTGTATTGCCTCATTAAATGACTGAGTGAGCCTTGCAGAACAAAAGAATCGGTTGTCCAGGTTGCTAACTGTATCACTCACTCATGTAGACCGCTCTCTTCCGAAGGGCATTAAAGCTAAACCACTTGACGGATATTTTTTGTACTTGCTGTCAATCAAGAATAATGTAAACATTACATGTAGGCTAAAACCTGATGTGGAACATCTGCATATATTCGTACCTCCCTGATATGTAAATGACAGATAACAACAAAAACAGCTCCCATATCTGTCCATAACTTTGGTGTTTTGTTACACCTATGTACAAGTCCTGGCAATCAGTGTCCTGGCATTGTATGGCATGGGCAATATATCGCTCTGTATGTCTTTGGGTGCCTTGTTTTTGGGGTAAACTAGCTTTTGTTTCAAAGTTTTCAGACAGATCTGACACGTAGGTGATGTTCTGACGTGTACCAGAATATCGTCCTTTTGCCTGTCACGAGTGTCAGAGTCTTTGGAAGCTCGTTTATTTACAGGACGAACGTTGTGGAATGTCTATTTGCGATATCCGCACACACCCAAAGGGTTTGTGCTCGTTCCTATTTCACGATTTCATTTGAGGAGATGGTATCGGCTCTGTGGAAAAAAATATTGATCAGTATGCGTGGCCTTGCGGTGTACTGACGTTTCAAATTTGAAGTGGATCAATGCTGGTGTCCCACAATGATCCATCTTTGGTCCTCTCATGTTTATAATATTCATTGTTGACATATCTCAGAGGCTGACAAATACTTCTATCTTATATGCTGACGATGTTACCCTGATGACCTTTATCGAGTCTAGAGAGGACAGACAAGCTGCTGCTGCATCTCTCAACAAAGACCTACTAGAGATCGAAACATGGGCCTCTGCATGGAACGTACTTTTCGGAGCAGCTAAATGCCAATCCATCACAGTTTCCAACCGCAGAGATTCTGTTGGCAATCATCCTAGCCTCCAATTCTTTGGTATAAAGCTCTCAGAGGCAGATAGTGTTAAACTCCTTGGTCTCACCCTCAGCAGAGATTTATCCTGGAATCCTGTTATAACCAAGATGGTAAAGACAGCGGCCCAGCGCACTGGTCTCCTCCGCCGTGCTGCACCCTACTTGGTGCCAGCTCAGATAGCCATACTTTATAAGAGTATGGTCAGATCTAAGATGGAGTATGCTAGCACAGCATGGCATGTAGCAATTCCTACATCACTGTCAAAACTAGATGCAGTCCAGAGGCGAGCTGCTCGCATCATCGATCTCCCTGGAGAAGAACTTTCCTCGCATCAAATTCAGCCTTTGGCTAACCGTAGAACAGTAGGTGCCACTATTTTGTTCCATCGAGTGTTCTACGGGAATGCCCCTGAATTACTATGCCAACTACTTCCGGACCAGCTCCAGACTGACACGCCATCGCCGCTCAGTTAGATCTCACGACCTTGCAATTCAAATTCCAAGATCTAACCTTGTTAGTCATGAGCGGTCTTTCATTCCATCTACAGCCCGCAATGCACTACCGCTTCACATTCCTGGAATTGTGAAAAGGACCAGTTTCAAAAAGGAGGTTAACGAATTTGTGTCAAAGGACCCGCACTAAACTGGTTTCGTTCATATCTTGCTGATTGGTCTACCCAAGTGGATATAGCAGGTCAACTCTCAGAGCCAATTATCTCGCAGTTTGGTTTGCCACAGGGCTCTGTAGTTGGACCTGTTGGCTACACTGTGTACACCCTTCCAGTTGGTGACATTGCAAATTATCATAAAGTTTCTCATCATGTTTATGCCGATGATACACAGTTATATGTATCATTTAATCCCAGAGTGCCGGGCGATCTTGACAGTGCAATAATTCGACTTCAAAATTGTGTATTAGATATAAAAAACTGGATGACTGCAAACAAACTGTCGTTAAATGATAGTAAAACAGAATTCTTTATAGCTGCATCACCATATTATTATAACAAACATTTGCCACCTAATATAACTCTATCTATTGGAAATGAACGCATCGAATCTGCAAAGACTATTAGGAATCTGGGTGCTTTTTTCGATACTCACATGACTATGTCTTCTCATATTACAAATGTTAGCAAATCTGTTATCTTTCATCTTCGAAACATCGCTAGAATTAGGAAATATATCGACCAACCTACATGTCATCATGCCACACGTTCATTGATACTTTCTCGTCTTGACTATTGTAATGGCCTTCTATCCTCATCACCATCCACTCATATTATTCGTCTACAACGTCTTCAAAACTGGGCAGCACGTCTTGTATTTGAAGTCGACCGAAAACACTCAGCGGGTCCACTTTTGAAATCACTTCATTGGCTTCCAATACGCCAAAGGATCATTTTCAAATTACTTTTGCTTGTATATAAATGTCTTCACAACCAAGGACCAAAATATTTGTCAAATTGCTTATCATTGTATGTTCCAAAGAGACAACTCCGATCTTGCGATGATTATCTTCGTCTTGACTATCCCATGACTAGAGTCTTAGCTGGTGATAGAACTTTTACAGTTTTTGCATCAAAAGAGTGGAATAAGCTACCTGTCTATATTAGACAATCTTCATCAACAAATGCATTCAAAAAGCGCTTAAAACTTATTTGTTCCCATAACATGTTCTTATTGATATTGTAATTTGTATTATTTTTAAGATGCACCTTCAAAATGTAGTTTTAAGTTGTAGTATTAAGGTATTTTGTAAGCGCTCTGAGCCTTATGGAAATGGCGCAAATGCTCTTTGTATTGTATTGTATTGTATTGTATTGTATTGTATTGTATTGTATCTAGGCGCCAACCCGTCAGCTTTATCGTAATGATAACAGCTGTTAATGCCTTGATATGTCTTGACATACAAAAAACATGCCGCCGCTTTGTACGTGAACCGAACAGTCCAAGAAGGCCATTTGTTCTTCTTTGATATGATGGGCTCTTGGTGACCGCCATGTGTTCATTCACTTGGTTGATGTGTTCAAAAAAGAAGTGGGACAGCTGATCTTTCTTATCTTCACACAGGCATCGTCGACGTAATGATGCCAGTGCGTCGGTGGCGTACCGGTGAACTGCGTTTAACCCGTTCCGTAAACAAACAAATTCTATAAAATTTGGTAGAGTCTCTACTTCAAATCTATGACAGACCTGTATCACCTTGCCTTCATACTATTGGCATGACATGCATTTGAATTGTTTTGAGCAAGTGTGACAATTGTTTTCGCCGATTGTAACGATGGGCTCTTACAGAAATGTTTGGCACTTCCCTTAAAGAAGACATGGGAGTACCCATGTCTTGTTTAGGTATACCTATAAAGAAGACATGGGAATCCCATGTCATTCTTAGAAGGGATGCCTTTATTTTCTGTAATAATCCATTTCTTCGTATTTCCCCAGTGAACATGTGACTTCCTTTTGTTGCTAATAACTCTGGAACACCAAAATGTAGTTTTGATTAATATTACGTTATATTTTCATTAATACCCCATTTGTGTGCAAATTTATGAAGTACATAAATATGTGACCGTCCATGTCGAAACGCTCGTAAAGTCGGCCCCTGGTCAATTTTGTTTTCTTCCGTGTTTAGAAAATGTATATCATAAGCTTTACAATGATATATCATTTGACATTTGAAACAATATCCATAAGCGGAGTTATGGCTTGTTAAACTTTGCTCCTTTTGTAAAAGGGTACATTATTTTGGTGCTACATTATTTCTCTTTTTCCACATCGCTGGTATTACATATCAAATTGTCATAATTGGTGGTCACTTCAAATCATCCCCAAGTCAACGAGGTTCAGGAATGTCCTCTCATTGTTGATTGTTAGTTAACCCACCACTCGAACAGGATTTGGCCAAAGCAAACAAAGACTAGAACTATTTACTAACTCTATAATAAGTATAAGCTTACAATAGGATTAAAGATTGGCGTTTGACTGGCACTAAAATGAGAAACATGTAGGACAAATATTAGGTAAATATGAATACAACCTTTATGCACATTTTGCACTGTAACTTGAAATACAATTTGCCGACTTTACGAGCGGTTTGAGATGGATAGTCACATATTTTCATCGCCTCATGGCCTCAACTTATAAAATATCTCTACCTACAAAGTGCTTTTAAACCATTTTAGTACATGTATATCATTTTGGCCATGCATATTATTTGCTTACTGTATCTTAGTGACTCAGACTTTTGTTATACCATCTATACAAACTTTGTTTAACAAGCACGCTAAAATAATCTCTTCCACAGTGGAAAAGATATTTCATTATCATAGGTCAGGTTTTATATCACTTGGTTGAGGTCAAATGTAGGCAACCATTTGAAACAACATGTGATAGCATAATGAGGCATCAATTTTGATATTTTGTCTATTTTGTCTTTTACTGGATATATATTGAAATGCCATATGATGAATATGATATCATTTCTCTGAATGTATTATGGTGTGGTGAGTACAATAATTGCCTCGCTGCAATTGATTGAACAAACAAATGTAAAATAGGTACCAATATCTCAGAAGTGATACTTATGAACCTAATCCGGTGGTATAGGTGATAAGAAATGCATTTTTTCAACATTACTACAGTTTGGTTGTGGAAACGTTTTACCTATGGCTTAATTAGGTTTTAGTGAAATAATGTCGCTAGTTGAAAATACAAAATATAGCTCCACAATGAAAATAGAAGCATTTTATCAAATTAATTTTTTTGATAGGTGTGGAGCACTGACAATCACCAAGTTCATGAATTCATAAAATAAATCAAGAACCACTTATTCCTATTTTACATACATGGTGTAGTGACATTATTTCTCTAAATGTGTTAGCAATGCGTATCCCAACTTTTGAACGAAATCCGTTGATAGTAAGCTTTCCAAAATGAAGTGAATTTAAAAAAGGCATGGTGCTTGAATGTAGTAAAAAAAAATTAAACACTAAGTAACGAAGGTTTTCCTTTGGCTCAGAATAAAACCTTTGAGAAGCACTGTGATTTTTTTTCCTACGATATTTATTTCCAGAAATAGATTATTTTAAAGGGGCTACATGCATCAAATTTGTGGACAGAAAATAGAAAAAGTTAAGCAAACAAATAATTCACACTGTTTCAAAAAGCCTGTGTACCGTTGCCAGGAGAGGTCAATCCCATTTAAATATTTTCGTTATTGTCACTGGTTATTGGGACTATTATCTAGGATAACTAATGAATGGAAGTGCTGTGACCATATCAAAATTTAACTACCATCACCAGGTCTATACAACTTTATAACAAAGAGATGTGAAAAAAAGCCCGTTTATTCGACCATATACAAGACAATAAATTCCTGGACTTGTTGATTTGATCTTACGTCAATTAAGTCAAGCTTAAAGTATAGCCGAACAACCGAGCAATATTGGCAGTCATAACCATGATAACTGAGTTGTACACAGTCAACGCGTCTCGTTACCCCGTGTGATATTCCTTACTTAACCAGTTAACAATAACTGATTACTTGATTCCAACCAGCATGTCTTGCAACTATTTTCTCCTTGCCGTGTTTACCTTTCAAGTTTTACTCTCCGGTACTTTCGCGCAACCCGCGGATGTCTCTGTCGACGCCCAAGTCCTGATCATAGGAGCAGGTCCAGCTGGTCTTCTTGCTGCTTCGACTCTAAGTGAAAACAACATTACTAACTTTATCATACTAGAGGGTGCCGATCATTTACGAACTTATGCGAAGAAACTCACCTTCGCGGGATTGGAATTTACTCCTGGAACCTTGTGGTTTTACGCACCAGGTAAGGGGAGTTTTGATGGAGCAGGTATTCCTTATCATGAATCCGATTATTCATCGTATACAGTTTATACTGACGAAGGTAATGATATCACACGTGTTGCCATCAAAAGAGAAAACGATCTCTTTGAAAGTTTTGATTCCGCTACCGATACTATCATAGAAGACATAGAGGAAGGAGCGCGTCATGATTTGTCACAAAAGGCAACGTTAGCTCGTGGTGGGTGGATAGCTACTTCGCACACCGTCAACAACCAATAAATAATTCTTTTAGCACAGACGGAAAACTAACCAATAGAAATACGCCCAGTGAGTCACGTGGTTGCCAGTGACGTCATCGAAATTAACTCTGATTTTGATTAAAATTGATCAACCCGATGGTTATTTTTAGCTTTTACTTCCGTTTCTTTTCACGATAATTGATCGATCATGATCTGAGCATGCGCAAATGATATCTCGAACGTGCTCAATAAAAGTGATTGTCAAATTTTGACGGAAAGGTAAGGAAATACGCTGTTTTTTTTTTTTTTTTCGGAAATTTTGTGCACAATATTCATGCCTTCGACATTTGATGTTTACATTTTCGACTCGGGTAGAAAACTATAAAAATATCGAAATATTTACCCAGGAATTAAAATCTTTACCGAGGATTTGTACATGAACACATGTCTTGAAAGACTACGGTAAGCTTACGTTAGTACATTTAATTCCCAGCGAGTACATTTAACTCAAAATGTGACCAAAATTCTAATTTGATTCAGTTTTTGAACAGTGAAAGATGCGTAATTAGATGCGCAGACGATAAAAAATTAGTTCGCCTATTCACATCACACTGGAGCTTATACATTGAATTCATTATAAACTATAACTACTTCAATCATTAACATCCTTGGTAAATAACTTGGTTTTCGCACGAAAATAAAGACATAGTTTGGTAAGTTATATACATATCAATATCAGGTGATGTTTTGTAAGCTTAATATGTTACCAGAATAGTATAATTAGTCCGGCTGTGTATGGGATCATAATCATCATCATATTATTCATATATCATTATTTATATGCTAGTAAAATCTAAGATATAATATGACTTTAGCCTTAGGCATGTTCATAAAATTGTGAAATTTTATAAATTCATCTAAAATTGCTTTCATTAAAAAGAGAGTCATGTAACTTCAAAAAAAATGAGGGGTCAATCATGTATGTAGGCCTACAATTGGCAATGAAAAGTATGCTCGCCTGAATGTCCCAAATTTTGTGTCCAAAAAAAGCATTTTCAATGGCTTCCTAATTTCCTATGTCTTTTAGCTGAATTTACACTCGAGTCGATCGCTGAGCGATTGCGATGAAACGCTTTTGGAAAGCGATGGGCAATCACCGAATTTTGCGATGCATCATCTCTCGTCGCTTTTGGCTTTGCATTTATACTTATCAAGCTGAATTTATACTTGATCGCCGAGCGATAGCGATTAAACAGCTTTTGAAAAGCGATGGGCAATCGCCAAATTTTGCGATGTATCGCTTTCGTCGCTAGACGACAATTAAAATATTCTAATCTAAATGCCACAAAATACATTTTTAAAACATCAGTTGCTGTCAATAATTATTGTTTTGAATTAATTCCTCACCAAAAAATTAATAATCGAGAAAGATAAATTAATTAGCAAAATAATTGATCCAGATGGTTGTATATATATATGATTTGTTGACACATTCACGTGTCAAAGCGATATCGCAGGGAAGTTGAGATTTCTTCAACTTGCAAAAGCGACATCGTTTTTGCCTTGAATCGATTGATCGACTTGACGCTCTGGAAATGTCGTAAGTAAACATTGAGCATGTGTGAAAATCACTTTTCTGCAAAAGCGATTGAGTATAAATTCAGCTTTTACGGCGATAGCGATTGCAGACAACAATTAAAATATTCTAAATGCTAGAAAATACATTTTACAATAATTATTAGCGTTGATTGAATTAATTCATCACCAGAAGTTCATAATCGAGAAAGGTTAATTAATTAGCAAAATAATAGATCCAGTTGGTTGTGTATGATTGGTTGACGCCTTCACGTTTCCAGGCTAAAGTTCAAGCTGGGAAGTTGAGATTTCTTGCAAAAGCGGCGTCGTTTTTGTCTCAGCGATTTGAATCGATTGATCGGCTTGACACTCTGGAAATGTAAGTAAACAGTGAGCATGCGTGAGAATCGCTTTTCTGCAAAAGCGATCGAGTAAAATTTATCAGCTTTAACGTATGTGTGTACAATGTATGGCTAAATTTTTTAGCACAAAGGGCCATTTTGCACAAATACAAATATGAAATGTGGCTTTCACTACTTCATACATGTAGTTGGCCTATCAAATTATTATTCAAATGCAGTTTTACTCAAATTCATGCAGATTGGAGTTTTGAGGGTCAAAATCCAAAATCTCCAAATTTTGGATCTTGGATTACAAGAAGAGCTAAGAAGCTTAATGTATCCCGCCCTCACATGTTAAAAATGACACCTTAGGGGCTGTGCAATAATTACGAGCCCTGGGGAGGGTAAAATTGGGGGGGGGGGCAAGAAATTTTTGGTGAACCGAAGGGGGGGCAAGCAATTCCCCCAAGCGATTTTTGGCATGCATTCATGGGGCGCCTTTTTAATAAAAGCGCTCAAAATGGTTTGGGAAAACAGTCTGGCAACGCTTAAATTTTCCTGCTCACTGCGCTTGCAACATAGGCCTACATCTAGACCATTTAAGGTTTGCAATTTGGGATCCAAAAATTTGGCATGTTCAAGGGAGGGGGCAAAGAATTTTTTTGGCGAGCAGGGGGCAGCGATTTTGGCGAGCCATTTGCAAATTTTACCCCGGAGGGCTCATGATTGCACAGCCCTTAGGCCTACCCCTAAACAAGCTAAAATTGTATTGAAATCAGTCTTTTTGAATAAAATAACCATGTACTATCTGTGGTCATCTTGTGACTCCCTACATTTTGGTCATCAAAAATGTTATGACCCCCCCCCCCTATTTTTCTTCCAAAAAATGTATGAACCCTTCTGTATATTTGGGACCCCCTTCTGAAGAAAATGATAGCTCCCCCCTAGGCCTAATCATTATTATTTTGTTCTTGAGCAAAGATTGGTGAATCATATGATTTAAAAATGCATCGTTAAACCATATTTTGTACTTTTGTTCTCAAAATTACAAAAAAAAAAAATAACATAAAGGCAATTATCGTAGTAGGCTGGTGATATCCATTCTTGTTCCAAAATTGTTAATTGTGCCCTTGGTTTGTTCTGACTAGAAATATGAAACACTGGCCATGTTTCTGACCAAAGCTTCTGACATTCATAACATCGTTGGTCAATCATGTTCCAAACGGGATATGTAGAACCGCGGACAGTCTTCTCCAAGTGTGTACATCTCGATTTGCGGATTGACCCATGACCTCATGAAACGTAAACATTAAACACATGGCCGGGCGTGAAATATAAATTTCTCTGTGTCTTCTTGCCAGGAAAATCAGGAACTTAACCAGTTGCAGTCATTTGATTGTGAGTAGCAAAGTACACAAGCAACCAGGCCTTGTTGTGGCTTATGAAGGCGAATTTAGTTTGACACTTTGTCAAATAAGTAACATAGAATTGAAAGAAATGTTACACGATTGACCATATCTCTGAATCGTGTAAAAGCTTAAAAAGTCTTGACCATGGCGTCTAAAAAAATTGATATTTCGAAATTGGCTGATCGTAATCCCCAAATTTGAGTATACACATGTACCGAAGATATGCACCATATCTTGCAAAGTTAATTTTTTTGAAAATAATTAAACAAGCTATGAAAGCTAGACTGTTAAAAGAAATTTTGAAAAAAAAAAATTAAGTTGTAAATTTAGGTTTTCTACAACTTGTAATTTTATTTGTGAAGTAGAGATATCAAAACTGAATAGCAAGAATGTTATTATGGGATGTTTTATAGATTACTACAATTTGGTTTAGAAATCGGAATGAGGAAAATCGATGAAATGACTGGTCCAAAAAATAATAGCGAGTGCTATAATTAATGACCCAGTTCTTTCACTCCCAGTCCCAATCAGAGTCTGAAAATTAAAATAGCAATGGAAAAATAATAATATATATGTAAATCTTTCCCTTTCCGTTGCAATATAACTTTCGTATTTCCGATGATTATATAGGCCAATTTAGATGTTTAATATGCCAAAAACATCCCATTTTAGCTCTCAAAATTTCAAAGAGAATGTAACCTTAAAAAGGCCCTTTCAGTGATTAAAAAATAAAATTGCTTATCAATTGCCTCAAATTGAAGGATAAGTCATTAAAATTGTCATTAGGTATTTTTGAAATGAAAAAGTTTGAAAAAATGAGGAAAACAGCAGTATTCTCAAAGTTGAGGCCCCATTAGAATACATGGAGCTAATATAATACATGTACAGTCAGTATATCAATTACAGGTTTCACGTAAATGTTGTCTTACGTGTAATGTGGTACTACTAGTACTTATACACGGTCCTTGATAATATTTGTGACTATTTGTGCATTGTTTTTTACAATTTTGTTTTTGAGGATTTGTAGAGTCTCTGGATCTACATGTATACTAGGAATTTTAATTGAATGAACACAGCTGTACCGGGTATTTGATCCAACCACAATCAAGGCATTAGCCAGAGGGGTGTCCAGGTGTCATTTGGACACCATTTTATTGCATTGACCACAATCGTTTATCGCGTATTTCAAACTTCATGCGAAGGCACAACCTTGGATTGGATGCAATACATTGTATAATACTTGACCAATCACAAGTGCGTTGGCATATGGTTACTGAGTTATTCAAGCACAGTCGCATGATGCGCACATCCTCGCCATACATGGCAAAAATTTGGCACGCTATCATCGCTATTCCACTATAGAACCAAGTTCTACAATAATTTGTGGAACACATGGGAAAAATTACAATTTTTTAGTAAAAGGGACTCACAACTGGCATTGACATGACACTGACTTACTACGTATGGATTTTTATTTCAGATTTTTTAGGAATTTTGCTGTGGAATCGGAATCGCAGAGAGAATTCAGAGAAGTTTGTAAACAAAGATACAATTTAGGTGAGTTATTTCTTTGAATATTTTTGCACTGAATGTTGACCCCATAACAGGGGTCGATTTCAGTTACATGTACCACTCAGCCCTCGAATTAACCCACGGCACCCACAGCATTTTGCCGTGGGTGCCCATGCTCAACTGCAGTAATGGGCCAGAGCCAAAAACTCAACCTTAGAAAATGTAAAAATTGTCACAGGAGTGAATTTTTCCTCTGGTTTAATAGACTACTATAACCCAAAGATTAAAAACAAAAAAAAAAGGTAAAATTTGCCCGTCAATTTCGGACTGCAAGCAATTAAATACACATGTAGCGCCCTCTTGTTTGGCGGGACGGAATTGCTAAATTTGATGTTACTACATATTTAAAAAAGATAGAATTTTTTTGTGTATGGTATTATAAAGGTCTTCTGTATAGACAATTTCAGCACTAAAAAAAATGTCAGTGGACTTTGCAAAAATAAAGAAATAAATTAAAATATGTGTAAAATTCCGTCCCGCCACATTTTGAGGTGATTTTTTACGTTCGGAAGGGACGAAAAACAAATTTTAGTCAAAACTTTCCAAAATATCAACTATTATGGTAATAAACATTCCTGAGTACACTAAAATTGAATTCATCAACTTTGCTAGACTCAGAGCCATTTTAACTTCTTCTTTTTCAGGCCTTTTGTGATAGGATGCCAGCAATAAGGCTATTTTCAGGGTCTGTGGTGTAAAACATGGCCCTGCCACATTTTGAGATGATTTTTTTAAGTTCAGGAAGGGATGAAAATTTTCTTTCTCAGTTTATATTTTGCAATAATTTTTCATTGGAAGTGAAAGAAAAGACAATTTTGTCAGTTTTAAAGTGAATCAATTGCTTTTTTTCTTGATTTTGACATGGTGGACAAAATTCCGTCTCGCCACATTCCGTCCCGTCACAATGACATGATTTTCAAAAATCAATGAGCGTACTATAAAGAGGGGGTGAATTTTATAATTCCTTCCATAACAAAAGAAGGATAGTTCAAGAAGTTAATACCAATGTTAGAAACAAATGTTTTATCCCAGTACTTTTGATAAAAAAAAAAAATGTACTGTGTACACAAATACATGAAGTTTATCATTCCGTCCCCGCCACATCGATGAATTTGTGTTACCGTGGCAACATGTTGATTCTTTGGACTATTTTTCTTGTGTGTGAATGCAGTCTGTAACTTACTTGTTTATATTAAGAACATGAAGAATCCATAAAATAAACAGTCACAGAGCTACAATTTAAAAGGTCTATCAAAATTCCGTCCCGCCACAAACGGGAATTTTGGCTCTGGCCCTAATGCCTTAAAAATATGTCCTTTACCCAAGGCAGTCACTTGCTGTGCCCTCTAATGAAGTTGCTGTCGGTGCCCCAGCCCTGCCCCTCCATTATAAAAATCATCTATCTCTGTTTGTGTGTGTTTTCTTCACTTTTGAGAACTTCCCTTGGTGCCCTTCTCAACCTTTCAACAGTTGACATGATGCCCTCTAGAAATACAGGTATTACAAACTGCTGTGCTGCCTTGCCTTTTCAGTGAAAATCCAAGGCAATTTTCAATTGCCCTAAAAAAGTTGCTGTGCCCCTTCAGATCCTTAATTCGAGGGCTGGTACCACTGCACTTTTTCCTTAAGTATGAGCTGAATATCACCCAATTTTTGCATGCATACATGTACAATGTAGGCAGATGTACAAAAAAATCGAACCCTGCCCCATAACAATAATTTATAACAGAAGATAAAAGAGGCATTATCAAGCATCGGACATGCTCAAATTCAACTTGATTCATCATGTAAATACATACCGGGTAATACATAAAATATTTTCATTTTACTTGTTTCTTTTTTGGTGGGGGAAAGAAGATAAAACGCATGAAAATATGATAAAAATTAAAATGCAAAGAAAATGTCAAGGAAAAAAAGGTGAAGCACTCCTGCTTTGACTACTAGCAATAATGTGTGATTTGCATATTAATGAATAGAGTCCTATTTAAATGTTAGTTTTCACTGCTCATATTGGCCCAATGAGGTAAAAAAACGAATAAAATTGCAATTTCATTCCAGCGCCTACAATGCTGGTATTAGCTTTACGATGGTATTACATGTATGTATTTTAAGCGACTGACGTAAGACAAATAGCGATATAAATGCACAGTTTATATGTCTGAGACATATACATTTTATGATTCAATAATATGTGTTTCATTAGCTGACATTCATATGAGACATGTTATCAAGCACTTTCGATCGGTGAACTCTGAAAACCGAAGATAGACTGTAATTAAAGGGTACTACACCCTGGCCAATTTATGCCTATTTTTGCACTTTTCTCAAAAATTATAGCGCATTGGTGACAACTAAAATATGTATATTATAGGGGCAAGGACTACAACTACTGCACTGAAAATTCAGCTACTCAAGGCAAGTAGTTATTGATTTATTGATCAAATAGTGGTTTTCCTCATTTTTGACTGTAACTCCACAACTGTTGTCTGTGATGAAATAAAATTTTCAGTACAGTAGTTGTAGTCCTTGCCCCTATAATATACATATCTTACTTGTCATCAATGCGCTATAATTTGTGAGAAAATGCAAAAATAGGCACAAAATTGGGCAGGGTGTAGTACCCCTTAAACCACTTCAGGCTTAGTCTTTCATGTGGTATTTTTTTTTTTTTTTTTGTACACCACACTGCAAAAATCATTAAAAAGGTGTGTTTCTAAATTAAACGCTCCTCTTGCACCACTATTCTAAACATGCTTGACTCTGTAGAGTGGCAGCCATGCAGCCCTGATAACTTCGTCTCGTAAATTTACAAAAGCGTGTGTCTGTCATGATATGTAAAGCGTGGGACCTAGGTGCTGCGCCCAGCTAGGTGTATGCCATTCTGATATATCAATCCACAATGTTAAGAGTTCTGCCTTTTACGAGCTGATCACAGTACCGTAATTTGCTACAATCTGAAAATTACATTGTTTGTGTTGAAGGGACAAATTTCCCCCGCCTCACAGTCACATTTCAAAGCCAGCAGGATACAAAGCAATTTTTGTTTTTTATTTGGCCTTATTTTCATAATGTTTTTGGGGAAAATTGCTGGCATCTCTGAATACAGGGTGTCCCTGAAACAACTGTATCGTCAGAAACTTAATTGTTTGGGTATTTTAACGCCACTATGAAAAAATTAGGTAAACAAGGTAAAAATAAGCGCCCACACAAAATGACTTCGTTAAGCGCCCTGGGCGCTTATTGGAATGAATACGGTACCCAACAAAGTCAGTTTCCGACGATACAGTTCTTTCAGGGATATCCTGTATAAGTTTACGTCCATTTATTCTGCAACTCATAATACTCGACCTTCGATGTTTGCACAGTTTACGCATACAAGGCTTCTTTTTTTGCTACACTTGTTAAATACTGTATTCTGATTGATGTTCAAATTTGGATTCATAATTTTTTCATGAGTCAACTCAACTATATCTTTTACATCTTAAGATTGCCTAGGTTCTAAAATTAAGTAAAAGTACTGGTCATTTTAATGAAATTTTTAATGCGATCGATCACCAGTCTTGATCAGCTGTGTTTACTCCTGAAATTCCATTACTTTACACAGTGTCTTGCTTCATCGATTTCTACTATCAATCAATTTTATCACTTAATGGACTCTAGCCTCAAATGTAAAGCTATTTTTTGTTCAATGTTTTTCTGCACTTGAACGCTTGAAAAATCTGGCAAAAATTTTACACGATCTTGGCTTCATTCGGCTTTATACTTGCTAGCACTACTAAACCCAGTGCTTATTTATTTTCTGTTATCAGTGAAGAGTGCAAGGTTTCTTAAAGCCTATGCAAGATGTATCATTTCTTTCATTCTGTATCTGTGATGCCCCTTGATTGTTTTAATTGCACTTTCTGAGAGTGTATAATTCACATCCTCATACTTTTGGTAGACAGTTGAAGAGATTTACTGACATACATCTTTGTATGGATTTTTCCATTGGGAAGTTGTTGGATTGGAACCTCAAGTCAAAATTTTGCCATCCATCTGGCATAGTACATGTATATCTTGGGTCTCTTGAATTTATGAGGTTCCCTCACCGTAACACAATTCGCAAGAACTACGGCCAGGGACTGCCTTTAATTTCGAAAGCGAGAGCAATCGCTCTCTACTGCTCTCCTTAAATCTGATATAGGAGAGTGATATTTAGCTCTCCTTAGTTGACCATTCATTCTCTCCTTACATTCTATTGTAGTGCTCTAAACAGCTCTCCTTGAAGGCCCCAGAAGAGATATTTGATGTTTTGCTGCAAATTGCAAAAGATGTCCCTGTACAGCCCACCATTCTTCTAACATACATAGTAGTGTGTCCTATCATTAAAATCTTACAAAATCTTAAAAAAAAACCACTGTGCATGCATGTATTGCACGTGGAGACCTTGAGTATGGTGTACGCCTGGAAAAACTAGGTCTGATGTCTGATATAATTACAATGTACTTGCTATTTCCTTTATTGCCAAGTGTTTTTACTGCAAGCATGATCTATTGAAGCATGATTTTGATGCTACTTGTTTTCCAGTTTATTTGGATCAACTTCCTCCACCCATCTCTCAAAGACCAATTCTTGTTTGTCTCCAATTTCCTGGACAATCTCAAAAACATTTCAGAACAATTAGTTTGGATTCAAAATAGTTTTTAGTTTTACCTAAAGGTTGTGCTTATTATCAAACCTCTTTGTTTGAAAATATATCTATAGGCAGATTGCATCCTTTGCCCTGTTCCCCTGTGTTCCTGTGGGAACCAATTAGGTTTAGCCACTTTGAAAGTGACTTTGTCACTATCTGGCTATCCTGCCAGGGGTTCTCTTGTCCTTTGTTTTTGATTCCTGGTAAAGGGATCTGGAATGAGCGTTTTGACAGTATTTTTTGTGGGACATGAGAGCACATCAGACATATCGAATTGCATTCTGAATATGAAGATCACTGTTGGCAGGGCACCCTTTTAAAGGGTGCCACTTGGAAATTGGAAAATCCTTAAAAGGGTGGGGGTTTAAACTTTGTTGGTAAAAAGGGTGGATTGGTATAAAGGGTGGGAGTAAAATATAAAGGGTGGGAGTGCCAGCTTACAATATATTTTCATTGAATGATAAAATCATCCTAGTTTCCAAGAATAAGTGCCAAACCACTGCCAGCAAACCATATCGCAAGATAAAAATTCCATTTGATGCATGTTTACATCCACTAGGCTATCGTGTGATGTTAGGTGCAGAATTCAAGCGTACTTGATTTATTTGAACCAAATTGCCTGTGACTTCATCAATGTATACAAATAGGGGAAAAAGCAAAAGTGGTCGGGGTCAGGAATTTTCAGTGTAAAGGGTGCCTCAGTATAAAGCGTGGGGGTCAGGAAAAGGGTGCCTCAATAAAAAGGGTGGGGGTAAAATAAAAAGGGTGGGGGTCAAACCCCACTGCCAAGTATGAAGATTGTCTTTCTGATATCAAATAATTCTTATTTGTTGAAATTCACGATATAATACAAATTTTATGACAAATTATTAGAATTTGATATTTTTCACATTCTTGATATAACAGTCCTCAACGTAAATTTTATTAATCTAATGATATATTCTTAAAGTGCATTTAGCTGTGAGGAAAAGCTGACCATCAATTGAACATTTTTGACCTTTCATAAAAAGATATGGATTTTTTTCCAAAATTTTTTTTTTGGTGTTCTGGGAAAAAAATCCATATCTTCAATACGAAAAGGTCAAAATAAATCAATTGATCGTCGACTTTTCATCCCACCTACATACACTTTAAGTATAAATCATCAGATTTATAAAGTTTACTTCAAGTACTGTTAAATATCCAAAATATCAATTTTAATCATTTGCCATAAAATGTGTATTATAATTTACATACATTGCAAATTTCCAAAAATCAAAATTATTTGATATCAGAAGGACATTCTTCGTATTCAGAATGCAATTCGATATGTCTGATGTGCTCTAATGTCCCACAATAAATACTGTCCAAAGGTTCATACCCCACCCCTTTTAAAGGCATGCCATCTCTCTAGTTTCTCCAACATGGGTCGATTCAATGTCTTGCTATATGACCTTGCTTTGCATTTTATATTTTTTTGGCGTGTGTAATTTATATAGTGTGTAATTTTGATAGTGTGGAATATTTTATACATGTGTTTTTTATTTGCAAATAAAATGATGTGATATGATAAAATTCAAAAACCTCAATAATTTCTGGGTCCTCAATGTCTCTAAAATGTATGTCCGTAACTACTGAACTCCGCTATAGTGATGTTGTAGCTAAATTGTTTGAAAGCTAGTTGCAAACTACAGGTTCCTTTTGCATTTACTGCATTTTTCTACAATGTCTTGGGTGTGATAAAGGCCTAGAATGTGTCAATCTGGACCTGTAGAGACTTGCTGTACACACCATGAATACATCTCAGTAAAAGGCTAAAATGTTTCCTTGTATGTGGCTTAAAACCAAAATAAAATGTGTTTTTTTTTAATTTCCATAATTAGGATTTAGACATCATTATATGTTTTGAAATGGCAGCAACATTGGAATCCAAGGCTGAGCAGGTGTCACAAGCACTGCTCTTGAAATTTCCAGGGATAGAAGGAGGTGACAAGCTCTTGTTGCAAAAACTTTTCATTGCAGTGAAGCAGGATAACTGCCCCAAACTTGTGCAGTTTACTGAAGAAGAACTGAACAGTAGACCTAATAATCTCTCATATCCAGCTGCTGAATTTTTTGGAGCGTTGTTCTGGTGGATGCTATTAGTCAAAGAAGAAAACAAGTCCACTGAATATGGCGAGTTCCATATGGAGTACATTAGGCAATATCCTGTGTTCGCACACACGTGGTTGGAGGAGTTAGATTTTGAGCATGGTCTTAAATTGTAGAAATTTACTTAAGTTTCAAAGTCTGTGACTATTAAAAAGTCAATTCTGCTTTTTGCTTCTGCTTGTCATTTCGAGAACCGGGCAATTGAAAATGGGCTCAGACCCCCACCCCTTTAGTGCACATGCGTCATAGCAACATTTATTTTCCTCCAACTTTAGACATCAATATCTTCCGCTAAGGGTAAGCTAGAGGGCTACAAATTGGAATCTAGGGTGTATTTTACCCAAATAACCAGAATCTGGACTAAAAAAACAACTGTATCTTACCCCATTTGCTGATATAGTCATCTAAAAATGCATGTTTGTGTTGACGCGTCACGCACATGACAAATTCCCATTTTATCCCCCACTCCTCTTCATATTAGATGAAAGACATCATCTATGTTGCCTTTAGTAGGCATTAGGCAATATAGGTTCATGTGTGACCCCCTAATGAGTAGACCACTCATTGGCTTAATAAAAATTTCACAGGGGCTCAAAGATAACTTCTCAGGCTCTCAGCCAAACCCCCCCCCCTTCGTGACCCCCACACAAACTCACACAAATTCAAAATACTTGAATGATGTTCCTCTGTACCTTAGTGGTATCAAGCCATCTTCATGATTAAAATGGTGTTTGAATCTCTCATTGAAATACACATTGCATTCTGGGTATTAGAACATTAATGTCAATTACTGTGTATTTCTCCTAACAGTCATTATAACCATGAAGATGGCTTGATACCACTAAGATTCTGGTACAGAAGAAGATCATGCAAGTGTTGTCTTGATTTAGTAAATGGTGAATTATTTCCAACAATGTCAAATGGGATCATGAGCAGGGGTCTTTTTTGGATTTTTGGCTGAGGAGCCATCTTTGAGTCCTGTGAATTTTTATTATTTTATAAGCCAATGAGTGGTCTACCAAACCTGCTATAGAGGGTCACACCTGAACCTATATTTAGAAGAATAAAAGATAGGATTTTGTCTTTTGCCTATCAATATCGTGCCATAATGGATGGGCTGGCCAATATTTTGAGTAGTGGATGCGGCTGCTTGCCATACCGGCATCCACTCGATGAATAAGAATGCCTACTAAAGGCAAAATAGATGATGTCTGACATCTAGTATGAAAGAGGGGGGGCAAAATGGGAATTTGTCATTTAGTCAACATGAACATGCATTTTAGATGTCTATATCAACAAATAAAGGTAACATACATTTTTTGCAGTCCAGAATCAGATTGTTATTTGGGTCAAAGACACCCTAGATTCAATAGAGGTTATCCACTTCACTCATGTGTGACTTCTAACAAAAGGCACTGATTCCCGTAGTATTCCTCATTCAATCCAATTCAATGCACGACCTCGGAGTTACCTGCATGACTTTGGCGGGCTATTTTGAAACAGTGATGGCTGCACATGCAGGTACTTCTTTTGTAAGTCCTAAACAAGGTAAAGCAGTCGCTGATAGGATACGCAGCTTATAGAACACGGATAACCTGTAAAAATAGCCCAGTAGCTTACCCCTAGGGAAAGATATGGGTGTCTAAACTTCGGAAGAAAATGAATGTCGCGAGGCATACACGCATAAAAAGGGGTCTGACCTAATTTTCAATATGCGATTCTCGGAAGCGACAAAAATAATTGTTGTTTCACTGAGGAGTCGCAAAATTGTCATTTTGGATTTAAAAAAAATTGTTATTATGTGCCTTATTCTATTTTGTTTTTTAGTGATGTTTTACTATCTTAGTATGAAAGATTCCATACATCCAGAAATTAAATGTTGCATAAGATTTGGTGCATCTGCAGTTTTGCATACATTGGAATGGCTGTTTTGTGTCAAAATTAGTGTGTGACAGTGAGGGCGCTTTGCATAAAAGTTAAATGCGCTCTTTCAATTTGGAAATTTTAGTGTCCTACATGTAACTACATGTATGAAGATAATAGGTGGATGAATTGACTTTGAAATTGACCCCCATTTTAATATTGAATGAAATGTTAATTTTGGAGGCCTTCCTGAACTTATAAAATGAAACAAAAATTTGGCCACAATTTCTTGTGGCATATACATTAATACATGTATATCTTCACACCCTTAACATTTTCTATAGGAAGAGTCTGGTGGTGTATGACTTTAAATGCAAAGCACCCTCTCAGCTAGTTTGGACATAAAACAGCCATTTACAAGAATACACATGCTCCAAGTCTGAAATGCAACATTAAAAAATAAATGTCGAGACCAAAATGTGTAAAATGACACCATATCAATATAGAATAAAGGAAATCATAATATTTTTGGATGCAAACTGGCAGCTTTCAGACCCCCAAAAAGTTCTTAAGAGCCGCAAGACATACATGTATGAAAATATAATTGTGATTATTCGCTTCCTATGAGATCAATGCATCAATATGAAGATGTACATTACAGTTAAAATGGCTAATACTTTGAAAACTATGGCTCCTGTCATCACACTAGCCTTAAATACATTTGTGTACCTAAGCCTCAAAAAAAGCTTTCTGTTCAATCTTTTCATCTGTTGTTCATCCGATCATTGATACATTGAACAAAAAATCAATTGTGATCAAGGCAGTCTGAAACAAAATGTGGTAAAAGTGAATATTATATTTATAAACTAGTTGTCTATTTTACAGATATGTCATTTATATGTCCAATTTTGGGAACTGGTAAGGTGATGTGTCTTGGTGGAGGGGTGGCAAGTGGCGGTCTTAAAATTCCGCTAGGTTTTAAATCATAAAATATGGTTATTTGGTAAATCATTTGCATATAAATTAATTGCTTTTTAAATCTTATTTCTTTCCTTTTTTCCAAACATTGAGCTGGGGGCAAAAGATTTGTTAAAATTCCAATTAAAAAACAACCACTAAAATAACAAAAAAAAAGTAAAAATGAAAACAACATGTGTATCAAGGTGGAGGCATTGTTGCCGATGCTTTGCGTACAGAATTGCGGGACCAGAGCACTGCAAAATTTTACTTTCATCTTGTGATTCTTTATAATCAATCATTACAAACATAAAGCAATTGATGCCTACATGTATTTCCAATCCATGCCTAAAATGACCAACAGATTTCACAATAGCTCTACTCCTGATTGCAGACAAATACAGCACTGATTTCTTTAGGATAACAAATTTATACATGTATACAGGATAATACATGTATTTTGCTCATACCAACAATTTTGTCTGGAATTGGGAGTGCAGTTTGTATTCCACTCTTGCATTTCTTTATTCACACATATGCCTATGGAATAGACTAGAAACTTTGTTGATATTCACTTCTACCACATCTTTTAAACCCAAAGGTTTGTTTCCGACTTTTGTGATCAAAATGTCTCTTTTGTTTCAATGTGATGTATGATTTGAGGATCGCACAAAGGTGATACATGTAGTATAAAAGCAGAAACACAGCCTCCATGGCAGTTGAGATTGGATTAATAATTTCCTTTCTTTTCACCTGGAAGCTGACAGTAATGTTTACTTGATTTGTTTGAAGTGGCCTTCTTTTTCTTCATCTTTATCATCTTCCCTGTTTCTCTTCTTTCTTGAAAGGCCAGAATGCTTAATGGGTCTTTTGGCCTGGCTTGACCATTTTGTTCGAGCCTGGCTCCACCAGGACCCAAGTGTGTCTCCACACAGAGCAACTATCTGTTTTAACAAACATTTAATGATTGAGACTACTTGAGTGTTCATAGATAAAGGATGACCTTTAGACAAGAGTAAAAGTTTCATTTTGTTTGTATGTACTTGAATTTGTTAACTGAATCTTGTATCTGAACTGATGACCTACATTTTGTGGATGGTCAATGATTTTCAGGGCTATTCTTTCTGGGCTCTCCTAAAGACTGCATTAATGTAAACATGTTGCACAGCTGCACAAGTTTGTATCAATGTCTATCAATAACTTTGTACATGATTCACTCAAATGCACATGTATATGAAAATCGATGGAAAAAGTGTTGTTTAGACCTCACACCTTCTGTTGTGGTGGGAGGTGTTGGGAAGAAGATAAAGAGCAAAGTTGTTGTTCTTTCTGCCCGGTTTGGAGCACCCTGCCCATGATAGCGAGCCATGTGTTGTGACCAAGCTGGTCATTAGTGCTAGCTATGTGTACCAGGCTGTCAACTCTCACGCATTGGGTCACTTTCTCAACTTGTTGCTCCTACCCCCCCCCCTCCGCTTTTCACATTCTCGAGCGCCATGGCTCAAATAATCATGGTACAAATTGAACATTGGAGGCAGCAAATCCCGGTACGCCCCTGTCTCATGCCAAGCAATTCCAAAAGTGGACAGCCAGCAGCCCTGTGTGTATGTGGTTTGATTCTAGGGCAATCACATCCCTTAGCATGCTTGGCCTGCCAGGGGGTTCATTGCTGTGGTATATTGCACTGTAGCGTTTTGCAGCTCAGTGTAGCCAGTTTATTTATGTAATTTTGTCCCGTTTGTAGGTATGAATGACACTTTACTCTTTGCTGTGCTGTGGGGGAGCAATTTGCCCCCCCCCCACGGCTACGCCACTGGTATTTTGTAGCATTCTTTGGTCCCTCAAGGTATCTTCTTGGTATTGGAAGTGCAAATAATCTACCTCTTATTTATGCATGCAGAACTTTACCCCAATTGTACTCTTTACATCAGTAACTGGACTGAAGGGCTAGTGTCCCCAAGAAATTGCCCAGTAGTTATCATTGCAAAGAGCAATTAATAATAATAACAATATTTACTTCTTTATTTCCATTTTGTTATCCCCTGGCTTTCTGAACCATTAAGATAGCTGCTTCAGATACAACACCCTTGCAGAAAATTAGCTCCTGTGTCAGATCAATCAGGTCTATTCATTGGAATGTTTTTAACATAACAAAGAAAACTATTTTCCCCACCTATTTTAAGAGTCGTATATAAGAATTGTAACAATTCTTATGTTTGTCTTTATTTGTTTAAAATTCCGTTAATTTTTACAATTTTTGATTTTTTTGGCCCACTTACATAATGTAGGATGGAGCTATGGTTACCAAACTTTCAGGGATGGTAAATAAGCTGAATAGTATCTAGATTCTCTTGTCAGTTTTTTTTGATAAAGTGTTTACTTTTGGAAAAAAAAACACATTTTTTATTTCAGGGCCATCCAACAATTATAAACAAATACCAACATTCCTGTTAACTACTTAAAGGGCACTTCATGATCCACAGCATCATCCCCCACTGTTCTCAAAATCACTGAAACCTCTGGCTACATAATGTTAATACAAAAAAAAATTCTGGCAGATTAATTCGTTTTGCAAAGATATCGTGAAATTTGGTATACCGCAAGCGAAATTACAACACATTGTCTATGGAGCAGTGTACAAATGTAATACACATAATCATGCATAACTTGGAAAACGCCAAATCAGAACAACTGAAGTATTGGGAATAAGCTTTTTTCATGGATATCTACTGAAAAATGTCATAAAAAGTGGATGCTCGGATCACGAAATACTCCTTTAAGTAACACTAAGCTAGAAAGTAAACTTGGTTTGTATTAGGCCTATTCTGTGATATATTGGCAACAAAATGAAATTCAAAACTTTTATATACAACTGTTATAAAGGAGAGAAAAATCAGTTTTAATAAAATCTTTGTTTTCAAAATGTGGCTATTTTGAGAAATTGGCAAAGTGCTAAAAGCCCTTCCTGTAGTAATTCAATGGGATTTTGAGATGACAAAAATTTGCATAAATCAAAAACACTTTTTTGGAAAAAATATTAAAACTTGGCATAAGGTTTTCTCATCAATACACACATCCTATATCATTTTCAAGGAGTTCTGAGCATGACATCGTAGCCGATAAAGGGTAGACGAGGCATTGTTGGTCGAAACAGCCAAAATTGTGATTTTCATTATCTAAATCAATATATTTTATTGAAATTAAAAATAACACTTTGATGTTTTGCAGAAGTTCATTCTACAAATTATATGCTTTGAAAATTTGACCATAAAATTATTATTTATTTATTTATTTCTCATTCATTTGACAGATCTTTGCTTTTGGACATTTTACTCTTTGTCATTGTCAGGCGAATTCTTCTTTGCGATAATCGTTGCAAATAAGTGGTAAGTCAATATTATATTTGTTGTCTTTTTTCCATGTCTATGTACAGTTTGTTTTATTAATCATTCATGAAAGAAAAAGTGTGTCTTAAAGCTTCTGTAGTGTATGGCTTCATCATAATTTTGTGGTACACATTTTTGTGTCACGATCAGAGAAATCTGCCATTTCATGTCTGTCTCTGTCTTTAAAGAATTTGTTTGAAGAATGAAAAATTGATTAAAATATTTCATTATGTACTGTGTACATGACAATGTCAGATTAATCTAAGTTTATTTTAGTAATAGTTTGGAGTCAGGAAGATGGTGAAGGGGAAATTTATGGGTCAGTCCATGTCAAATCAACCAATTTACTGAAAAGTTCCCAGGTGACCCTCTCAGGTGTTGATGAAATTACATCAGAATAATCTTTTGTGGCCACAATGAACCCATACAAAAATTTGGCCTCATAGGCCATGTCGTTTTTGAGAAATGGCCGTTTGAAGTTTGGCCCTGACCCCCCTTTTTGGCACTCACGAGTGTTATTGGTAATTTAATACCAACTTTGGTAGCTCATAACTTCTTGTTCTGAACAGATGTAAAGTTGCATTCTAGCTAATCTTAAGTCATATTTTTTAGACTCTGGCTCTAAATTTCAGATATATCTGCTTTCCTTTTAAAGTTATGAGCACCCAAAGTTGGTCATTTATTCAACCACAAGTGTGATTTTGTCATTTTGCCCCTGTTGCCAAAAATATGTGATCATAATCATCATATGACTCAAATGTCATAGATACATTGTCTATTATTATTGTCTAATTGTCTATTAGTACATCTGAGCTCACAACCAAGTTAGAGGAAATCAAACCATTAATGGATTATGGATGGGCGGCATCCAAAGTTGGGTTCTGGTGAAAATTTGCTTGAGACCCCCCTCTTTCAGACCAATGGTTGACCTTGTCGACAGTTGAAACGTGAATTGAAATTTACTGCCATGAAACATACTGAATAAGACCTACCTAGAAACAAAAATTCAGCATTGGTACTCAATGCTCATACCTTTAAAGGAAAGCAGATATCTGAAATTTAGAGCCAGATTCTGAAAATATGACAAGGTTAGCTAGAATGCAACATTACAGCTTTACATGTATATCTGTTCAGAACAAGAAGTTATGAGCTACACTCGCGATGAGTGCCAAAGGGGGGGTCGGGCCAAACTTGAAGCGGTTATTTCTCAAACACGACATGGCCTATGAGGGTAATTTTTGTATGGGTTCATTGTGGCCACAAAAGATTATTCTGATGGAATTTAATCAAAATCTGAGAGGGTCACCTGAGGACCTCTGGTTGATTTGACATGGACTGACCCTTATGCAATTTTGCATTGCATTGGGTTTCAGTTTCACAACCTTGAGACATGCTTTCTTGTCTAACTCACTAACCCATTGGTCCTTCAATGACTTCATTGTAATACAAAACACATTTTAACATTTTATTTCCAATGTTGTACAGTGATGTATTATATTGTTTGATTCCAGTACTGCACTTTTTGCCAGACTACCTCGCACCAAAAGTTGACAGATTGAAGCCGTGTGAGTCCAGTCCAGTCTAGTCTTTAGTCAAATCCATGTAAGATGTGGAAAACCAGGCCTGGAAAGAATGGAGAATTCAGGAATCGCATTCCTGGGACGTTTGGTAATCGGAGAGGGGTATACTTTTGGGGGATAAATAAATAGGCCTACATTAGAAATGTTGGCAAATGAAGATTTCATCAAGACCTGGTGGAAAACATTATCTCAAAACATCAACTGGATCTCAAATTTTATCCCATATTTTATGCCATTGGTGAACTATAACTATTACCTAGATGCCAAATCTAAAATTATTTAAAAGTCCTTTATGTGTGGGTGCTACTGGGACTTGAATTTGAAATTGTTGGTCAATAGCCATAGCATTATATGCATAAAGGCAGCTATTTTGTTAGGCAAGATTAACATAAGAAAAGAACAGCTGCCTTGTGCATTTAATCATGTAGTGCTATAAATCAAGATGTTAACTAGTCCAAAACTACAAATAAAACACAAAGGAGCAATCTATAACTTAGGTCAAGTTTAAATGTAAAATCAATTACTGCCCTTTGCGGTCTTTACTGTGTAATTGTAAATTTCCTTTCAAAAGCCATAATGTATTATCTATGATCTTGTATATAAAATTGGTTTTTTTTTTCAAACCTGATTATCTGTCATATTTCCAAACTTGCACCTAAATGAAATCACCCAAATTTGTTATAAGTTTGTAGGTCAACAGAGCAAAATGAATTATGACATTGAATGTGCTATAAAACTGCAAGTTTTAAAAATGGCCAAAATAAAGTATGGGTTTGTTGTTGTTTTTGTTGTTTTTTATTTGGCAAAATCATTAGAATACAAAAACAAATTATAGAGACAGAAAAATCATTACAAAGTACATCAATGTGACAAATTATTAAAGGGGGTACTACACCCCTGTGGTAAATTTGAGACTATTTTTGCACTTTTCTCAAAAAATAATAATGTGGTAACAAAAGTTATGTATATTATTGGGGCAAGGAATCCAATTACTACACTGAAATTTCAGTGACTCAAGACAAGCGGTTCAGTATATATGATAGAAAAAGAGATACATCCTAGCGGTATCTTATTTTTTATCATTAATAACGAACAACTTGTCTTGGTTTACTGAAATTCCACTGTAGTAAGTGGATTCCTTGCCCCTATAATATATAACTTTTGTTACCAGTGTGTTATTAGTTTTTGTGAAAAATGCAAAATAGACACTAAATTTATCGAGGGTATACCCTTACTCACTTTGCATACATTAATCAGCCACAAAGCCATTTAGGAACAGGGCACACGGACATAAAAATTACAAGCGGGATAACCCATTAAGCCACAGAAAAGGCAAGCTTATTTCCGATGGGGTCCAAAGAAAAGATGAGAGAACAAAATAATGGGAAACCAAAAAAATGCCTACACAGTGAAATCAGACATCTCTTGACTGAGAGAGTTGTTGGCTAGATGTTGTTTGACACTTTGTTTAAATGCAGACTTGGTAGGCAATCCGTTGATGTTTGATGGGGGATCATTCCAGTCCAAAATGGCTTTGTAGTAGAATGTGTTGAGGCAATACCTTTTACCCTAGGAACAATGAAATTGGATTCACTTGATCTGGTTCCATAAGAGTGGCACTTGATGTTCTAGTGAAATTCTGATTAAGATAAAGTGCACCTTGACAATGGTAGATGTTAAAGTACTTAAAGTGTTACAAAATGTAGTTAACCTTGTAAGTATTACAGCTCATGGATAGAAACCCTTCCTGACAGTACATGTACTTATTATTTTAGCATAGAATAACAAATTCAAATTTGAAGGACATTTTACATTACTTCCCTGTATTTGTGCTAACTGACCCGCTATATATGCTACTGTACCACACAAAGATGATCACACACTTGCATGTAGAGACCATCTTTAATTTGGGGATAACACACAATATATTAGAAGAATGGAGTGCTGAGGTTCTTCAAATCTTGAGTAGATCAGAGTTAGATCCTCAGCCAAGATGGATATCATGAATTGTTAAACCAACTCCTAAGTTAAAGAGATAACATTGCAGATGCTATACATGTAGACCAGATGGATGGTAAAACTGTTTTCTTTTCTGCAATAGTATTTCAATTTTAAATTAACTTTTTACCAATTTTATAGGCCTCCCAAAAACCCTGCACATTCTTTATCATTAGAGTTAATATTACAAGTTTTTCATTGCATTTAATTGGAGGTGTTATTATTAAATACAACCGCACACATGGTGGCAGTGTGGCTGTGTACTAGGATCAAATGCCCGTCATATATCAAGTTGTTAATGTGGGCGATTGTGATGTTGAAATTGTTGGTCAATGTCCATTCCATTTGTATAAGGCAGCCATTTTGTTACGCATGGTTAACATGAGAAAACACTGCTTCCTTGTGCATTTCAATTTTTCTTCATGCATTATAGTGTGTGATATGAATGAAGATACTATACAAGCTCATAACTCACAAAAAACATAAGGGTACAAATACCCATACGGTACAAAGATTTACTTCACTAAATCTTTTCCACTGTCTAAATAGTAGTGAATTTTTGCAAAGGGAAGTTCTTGGATTTGAATCTAATAGTAATAAATAATATTTATTTCAATAACCAAAAAGTAAGCATATGCCTATCTTCGTGGAATACTGTAGTGTGACTGTGTTGCCACCAATCTGACTTAGAATGTATCTGAATTTATCTCTGGATCTATTGAACTCTTGAGTGTGTCCACCAATCACAATTTACAATGTCCCAATATAATATTACCATAGTCATCTCATATGAGATCGATGTGATCTCAAGATTTGAAGAACCTCTGACCCCTGCAATATTTTAATATTATGTGTTCTCATCAATTTCAGCAAGGTACAATGTATATCTGTGCAAATTTGTGATTACTCTTGTGTAGTTGTATCAGCCTAGCACATCAAAATTTGGCCAAAAAAATGTGGAAAATATGTATAAGCCAATTCACAATTACACAGTGAATACATGAAAGGGCAGCCATTTATGTTTACATAGAGTTGGCCGTGGTAGCTCCCTTCTCATCTTGATAATTTTGAGATACTGTACAAACAAGATGTAATTCGGCACTCATTTCTAAGGGCTCATATTGAAATACCCTACCACGTTTTCACACAGAAAGAAGGCAGGATTCCCTCGCTAAGCGTGCGCCTTAGGAAAGCTCGGTCAGGAAAGCACGCTCTAATTTAAGTCAGTGAAGTGGCTAATTGCAGTGTTATAATCACACAGGATTTTAATCAAAGAAGGCTACCACAGGAAAGCTGCAGGATAGCGCACCCCTTCCTGGGTAAGGGAATTTCAAAAAGATCCCTAATTTGAATCATGTATACAAATGTAACAAAATCTTGACGAATGGTTTGTCCTTATGACCACCCAGGCAAAAATTTAGGCATGAGTCATGCCCATGAACATGCCAAGATCTTGCCATGAACATGCTAAGGTTACCACAAATACCACAGATGGCAAAAGCGATAAAACCAGAATAGGTCTTCAGTAAACTCTTCAGCCCATGAACATGCCAAGATCTAGCCATGAACATGCTAAGGTCTTGCCATGAACATGCCAAGAACATGCCCTATAATTTTAAGCTAGCAAGGAGCATTAATTTGGGGAAAAAAAGGGTAGGCCTATACTTTTACCGCAAGGAATGAGCATTGAAAAATAATGTTGCAATTTTGCAAACCTGGTAAAGTCGCTCCACGACCATAAAGAACAGCAAAAATACCACAGATGGCAAAAGCGATAAAACCAGATTAGGTCTTCACTTCAGTAAACTCTTAAGCTTAATTTTTGTTCAACATTATCTCGACATTATCTCATCCCGTAAAAATATTGCAAGCTTCCGAAGGTCGCTGATCTTATGGTTTTGGTAACTCCTTCACCAGGAACACATGTTATGATTTTGTGTATAGTTAGTGCGTGCAATGGCGACATTCACTTTCGCGCATAATGGGGGAGTAATGCTAGTAAGCATGACATTTAGCAATCAACATGACAGATTCCGCATAATATGGTACCCAACATTGCTTTGTCTTATTTTTGCAGCGGAATACGAGAATGAGCAAATACCGACTGATGTTTAATTTAGCTCAAATTTATGTATATAGCACTTTTAGCGATGCATTTTGGATACCATCGAATTCGACCGCTGAATGTATGAGGTTAATTTGGTCAGAAACCCACATCATACACATGTCAACATTTGGGGGGATGATTGTATGGACCATCCCCTGGCAAAATATAGGTGAAGGGATTTATCCCCAATAATTGAGGCGATTTGTCCCCGGATCTCGCCTATGATATTGGGCCCAAGCCTTGAAATCCGGGCTTGAAATAAGGATTTGGAACCAGGAGCAATTGTACTATAATTTAACAATAAATTGCTCCTGGTCTATGTCTTTGTGTGTAATTTTCCAACAGAAGCAGGAGCATTTTTTTCTTGCGCTTTTGCTCCCCCTTGGCTTTATAGCCGAGATTTGATGACAATGACAGAAGTGGTAGATTAAACTACATAAATACAAATATTGCATCGCCAAATGCTACGCATTTTTTCTTTTTTTGCATAGCAAAATAACTGCTATGCAAAATTTGGAAACTGCTATACAAACATGTGTTTTGCATTGCACAAACAGCTATGCAAAAAAATTGACTGAATTAGAACCCTGCATACATTGTATTTGGCTATTTTAGCCCCAAAAGTACCATGATATTCCACTTGATCAGAGTTTTAGCTTCAATATAGCAAAAGTTCAAGCGTTTCGGGCGCAGTTTTGCCATTCACTGGTTGCCAAAATGTGCTGGATTTACTATACTTTAAGAATTTGTTCCCCCCCCCCCCCCCACATGTCAATAGATATCTACTCCAGTAACGCCACTGTCCAATATTATCATTTCAATGTTAGTAATAGCCTAATAGGTCATTTGAACCGCTTTAATTATATCCTTTGTTTTAGATCCAAATGTTTTGTAAAATAATTGAATTTTGTTATCTTTGCTTAAAGTGGAAGCCCCAAAGTGGAAGCCCCACTTTTCGTTCAAGTTCCTTGGGGAATTAGTCAAGGTTACAAATTATCCATGTACATGTAAATTCTGTTCTGTCTGTCATCAAAGTAACAGGTGTATTGACAGTACTTCTGTGGAGAACTAGCCAGACAGGGCTACCTGTTTAAAAAGTTAGCACTAAAAATGGATTTGACCCATCATGTACCAGTCACGAGATAGTTATCATTGTTAATGATATTACTTTCAAATCTTTCAAACTTGATCTCGGTCTTGGACTGCCTGGTCTCGGTCTTGGTCTTGGCTGGTCTCGACTACAGCAGGGGTGTGTGTGGGTGTCAGTGGGTGATTTTAGATATACATGATTACTACTCTATATGATTTATTTAGCACAGCCTTATGAAAACTACCATGGGTCTACTCAGTCTACTACAGGTTTGATTTGGTATTTAAGAACAGATTGTGATGATTTGTCTCTGGACACTTTGAAAGCACTAGCTAAAATTAAAATCTGTTATCATAATTTCACATAAATGCGTAATAACAGTGCTTGTGTCTTCTCATTTTCTATGTGTTTGTTAACAACCTAACATCTGCACTAGAATGGTAAATGCTATCAAGTATTAGTGGTTCAATTCCACGGCTAGTGAAAAATATAAGTTGCTTTCATCACATATTGAATGAGATGAGACCAAGTTTTAGTTTAATTTCTTAAATTTAAAATGAATTATGCACTTATTAATGTAGTGTGACATCACAATTGATTGTTGCCAGGTCAACTGGTCCATGCTACATGTGTTCGGAACCACAATTAAAATGATCACAACAAAAAATTAATGTGTTGCCATGTGCAAACCAAGCGTGAAGCAGCTTAACTAAGGCCCAAAAAACATTTTGTTTGGTTGTCCTGAATGGATCCACCATACTTCTTGAGCCACCCAAAACATGTTTGTTTAATTGCCATTATATAGCCACCCAAAACATTTTCTTTTAATTGGCATGTATATTGCAACATAAACTTTGATCAGCTCGTAATAGGCGGGACTCATAATATTGTGGATTGATACAGAATGGGGTACATACAGCTAGGCGCAGCACCTATCACGAACTGTGTTTTATGCGTGAATGCCGTGTGCATTTGTGAATTTACGCCTGCGTAAGTTGGAACTTCATTGACTTCGGCGCAGTAACAAACACTGAATAATTCCACGCCTATTAAGAGCTGATCATAGTATAAATTATGCAATGTACATGTAGAATGAAAACCAAATTTTCAGGGCCCATATTCCCCATAATATCATAAGTTTCCTGCCAGTACATTGCATACATGTATGTAACCTAATTTTAAAGTGTTGTTTCAATCAATCAATCTTGCATTAACCAGGTAATATTTAGGTTAAAATGTACATCAGTGTCCAAATGAGGAAAATATGGAGGTTATCCGAGGACAACTAAAGCATAAATTGTGCTTGTCCTCAAAACATTTTGTTTGTCCCCAAAATGTGTCATATTTAAGAAGTAAAATATAGTGGTTGTCTAGAGGATAAGTTTATGTACATCTCAATATGGTTGTCCCCAGTGATTTTTGGACAAGAGGATAAGTCCTTATTTCGAACACTGGGTTACATACATATGCAATGTTAAATTAAAAAGTAATGTTTTTTTCTCACATGAATTATACTACTAAGAGTAAAGAGTAAAATATACACCAAATTATAGTTGTTAAAATTATGACAGCATCCATGCAGTCAGACCTGACTTTCTGAGAAATTGCGATTGAGTTTCTTCAGCAGTTACATGTTGGGAAGAAAAAAAAAATCTGACCAACCGATTCTTTCTTCCACAGCAGTTTGGGTACTCAAGGGCAGCCAAACAATTTTTTGGAGGGGCTTGAGGTGTGATGTATTCAGTATGATGGCAAATTGATGATAATTTTCTGAATTAAATTTGAAACCTTGAAAATATTAATACACAGGTTTATAATAACTTGATTAAGAAAATATATATAAAAACATAACAAATTTTATATGTATCAAATATATAAAGATCTTGCTATTCTTTAATTTTCACAGATCCATGGATAGACATAAGGCTGGGTTGGAAAGGTTGTGTAGGCTTTGTGGGGTAACAATCAGGGATAATTGTTATGACATATGTGGGAAGGATTTAAATCAATGTTCCATTTTCCGATCTTATTTTGAATGTTTATTCTGTTGATGTTTCTTTCGATTCCACAGACATACACCCTTCTAGGTTTTGCAAGGGCTGTATGTGCACAATAATACACCATTCAAAATTGCCTCCAATGAAGGTAGGAATGTTACTGTGCTCAATAAGCCACAGGTTTGGGTCCCTTATACCGATGAAGGGTGTTATGTCTGTGGAAGGTTTGGAGGGTTTGCAAGAGGGGTTAATAAAGTACATACAACGAGAAAGAGGGAAGGAGGCATGTTCAGAAATCACCAGGTTCATCGTCTACAACAGCATCAGCAGCATCATCTTCATCACATTCAACATCGTCTTCTGTTCATTTATCACCTAGAAAAGTATTCGCTGCAGCAAGAGCTACTTCACCTAAATCAAATGAAATTGCACCTCATGTCATTTGCAAGAAATTAATGGTATTGTACATAGGGTTTCTACATGTAGTTCATCTCAATCTGTAGGGAGTAAATTTCCAAAATCCTTGGCGGTTAACCTTGGAGTTGCAGAGTGTGTATTATTATGTAGCATGTGTGGTGGATTGTTGGATAATCCTATTGAAATGTTACCATGTCACCATACCTTTTGTAAATCATGTGTATATGAATATGTAAATAATGTAGGTTCAAGTTGTTATGTATGTTCTATGAATATTTCATCTGTTGTACTTCCTTCTCAGCATGTTTTGATGATGTTAGACAACCTGCAGGTGCACTGTCTCTACCAGGAGAGGGATGTGGCCACCTATTTGATCTCGTGATTTATGGTCACACATCTCCATATGTCCGTTCTCCATTGATCACGAACATGAAGGAGAAGGCATGGCACACTCCTTCCTCCTCGTGAGAGTAGACCTCCAGGAAGTTTAATTGGCGCTCAACAGGCTGCGCAGAATGCCAGATTGCGCACAATCAAACAAAGACTCAATGACTTGCAGGCCAAGGAGATCCACGAGGTAATGTTAGCATATGTGTAGCACTTGCTATTAACAGTTTACTGAGCTGTAGGCCAGCGAAGCAAGGCAGATCTTATTGATCAGATATTTAAAGATAAGTATGGTACTTTGTCACCAATACAATGTGTGGCATATAGAGTTAATAATATGATGTCATGGCATGCATACAGAGCTTCAGCCAAAGTAGTGAATCAAGCTTTTGGAAATGTGCAGGTATTCAGGTCTGAGAGGGTCATGCGTCTGGTTGAGGCCAGGCTTCTTCCAGGCTCTGCTGTGTTTTCATTTAGTCCCCCCTTCACAGAGTTTCTACTGATGTTAGTGGGGTGACAGTATTGATATATTGTCTGGGCTACCCGACACTCCCTAATGGAACCTCATTGTCGAGGTAGAGCGTTGGAGACTGGACAAGGCATTGGCTTGTGCCCTTCAGGATTCAGAGGTTGATCTGTTTGCGGCTCTTGATATGAAAGGTCTGGACAAAACATCACCAGGTCCTTTCATGGTTGACATCAAATGGGGAGATGATGGCATGGGCGATGTGAGGCTGAAGAAGGGCACAGAAGCCAATGTTCCTGATAAAGTCATTCGATGTTCATTTGTCGTCCATGCAATCTCTGCCGAGGTTGAAGGGGAAGATGTTGTGGTATGGGAAGATGCTGGGAGTGGTTCATCCCTCAATTGCCGACCACTTCTCATTGCCAGAGGTGATGAGGGCAGCTTCCCATCCTCCAGCACCCTCCTTCAACCCATTTTGGCAGAGATGTCAGACATTGTGGCGTCAAAGATGACATTAGAGACTTCATTTGGTCATCGGATTTTTTCTTTTAATTTTACTGGTTGTATGTTTGACGAGAAGAGGGTTCGCCATATACAGGGTCTGGCTGGATCTGGAAGTAGATTTTTATATGTACGTTGTGCGATGCCACACGGGATGTTGCAACATCGGATCCATTTGATGAAGTTGTTACCAGAAGCTATGATAGTCATCTCTCCGTTACCTGAAGCGTAAAGACAAACCCAGACAATTTGTCAACAAAAGATCTGGGCGAGGTTGTGAAAGGTCAATGTGGAAAACCCTATGATGAGGCACATTTGAGCCCTACAATGGATGCACTGCATTGTCTTATTAATGTAGGTTCGAGGGTCATCAAGACTTTGTATGTCTATGAATTTGCAAGGGTCTTCACCACCAAGCTTTCAGCTAAGCTGATGAAACCACACAAGACAAACTTTGATTCTGTCATCAGGAGAACCTCCAAATATTCACCCCCTCATGCCAAATGGTAACTTCACGTAAGGCGGCTGGCGAGACAAAAGACAGTTGACTTTATTTTAGGCCGAGTTGATAATTCTCGCCTGGAGAGTATCCGGACATTCATCTCGACCTATAATGAAATGAAGGCTGTCTACTGTTCTAACCAGCCCCTTGCTACTTGTCCAGAGCTTTGTGCCCGATATTCACAAAACGCACAGGTTTTGACGGCGCTGATTGATACTCATTTCACATATCTGAAACCCTTCAGCAACTACTTTCATAAGATGATTGCTCATGTACCTGAATTACTCGACAGGGACAAGTCAGTTGGTAAGTTTAGTAGTTCTTCTAATGAGCAGGCCAACAAAGACTCGGGCGGTTCACACTGCGAAATTCCAGACAGACATCCCAATTTGAGATGCAGGATACACTTGGATCCATTGGCTTTACACCAGCAGGCGGCTTCAGTCTGCTGTGTAATATTTTTGTTTTAAAAGGATGACTCCGGCAATCACAACATTATACCTTATATGTTAGAAAAATAATTATCAAGCACAAATCACTTATGGTTTTATTTAAAACAAACTCATATTGCCCATAAAAACACCTGGCTCTCAACACACGATATTCAAAATTCCTGTGCCGAAATTGTCTAGCGCAATGGCGTCAGGGTTACTTGTGCTAAATTGTTGCCAGCCTTCATTGTATTACTGGGCGTCATTGCACTAGACAATTTTGGCGCCGGGAATTGTGAATATCACGTGTTGAGAGACGCCTGTATTAATTTGTTTGTATGGTCAATATCAGTTTAGGGAGTGTTCATTAATACTTTGGTGGGGGGGGGGGGGGGTAATCTTCCTCAAATTTTTTGCTCAAACTTTTTGGACCCCCCCCCCTCGATGGACTGCTTAACTTTTTTGCTCCCCCTCTTTTGACAAATAAAACTTCCCCCCCCCCCCCATTATCGTATAACAAACATTATACTCAATAGTGTTGTTTGCAGTGGTGTGTATCTGGGTCACATGTCATTGAGGAGGAAAATGTTTAAAACATTCCGGTGGGACAATTGTGCATGAAATACAAGCACAAGGAAATTTTCGTTTGATACTTAATTTAGATTGGTCCCAAATCAGGGTGTTTATCTGATTTTACAGGGATACTGTAAGTGAAATAGTGTATTTATTTGGAGTTTCATAGGCACAGCAGCATTATTTGGATCTGTGGCTATTATGATTGTAATTAATGTGTGCGAACCGCACAAAAAATTGCCCATATTGAAGCTTGAATATTGAAGCTTCAAATATTGTTAAAATTGGAACAAATTTATGCAAAAAAGCTAAAAATAGTAAAATGGCCAAATATGAGATATATATATGTTCACATAAATATACACAGGAGTCAGTTTTGGCCCTGAAGACCGAGGCACTGGGCCTGTGCACGCTCGGCACTATGGTATCTACCCATGGGCCTATGTGTACAAAATAATTTAGCAATGAGAAATAGTAAACTGACGTGTGCATGCAGTTTACGTGCAAAGAAATCCAATTTATTTGCAATATTTTCTAGATTTAGTTGTATTTTGATCAGATTGGTACATAATCATGTTTGTAGCCTACTTTGTAGAGATATAAAATTCTATGATAAAAGTGTCATTATTTCTTAGAGGAACCGCGCTGTTGCATGTTGCTGAACATCTTTAATGTTATATTAATTAATAGATTATGTGTACACTAAGTGCCATAATTTTTTCAAACAAAAGCACTGAAAACCAAAACTTGTCCATGTTAAAATTGATATAGAGGGTCTCAATGCGCGTGAAGCGTGCAAAAATTGTGTGTTTTCCTACCACCTAAAACTTTTTGTTCCCCCTCTTTTAAGGTCAAAAACTTTTTGGCTCCCTCCCTTTTACCACCCCCCACCAAAGTATTTCCGAACACCCCTTATTTCAAATAAAACCATATGTCATTTGTGGTTGATAATTAATTTTCTATCATATAAGTAGGGATGTCCACTGTCAATACATTTCCTGCTATAATGGTTTCCTACTGGGTGTGTGTGTGCACTTTCGCCCATGTATTGTCTATGCAAACACACCCCCCTTGCACTAAGTCCAAGCCCTGATAAATGGCAACAGTACTTGTGGTCCAATTTATAGCCCTAAAACGGAGTGTTTCAAGAAATTCCTTATTCCACCAGAAAACATTAACCAAACTCTTTCCTGATTGGTCATTAAATAGAGAGGACCTTCGTTTATCAAGGATCAACTTTTTTAAAGAAAAAAATTCATGAGATGAGAACCTGTGTATCAGGTGTTGAAACACAATTATCTCTGAATTTGGATTGATTCAGACAAGCTAACTTACATACTCATAAAATGTAACTATTTTTGAAGACAAAATGTGCAGGATGTTAAGAAATTAAAGAATAAGCCTACCAAAACCCATCTCCAATTATGCACTTCTGACTACTATGTCCATTTCATATGCTATATCCATCATGGCTTCCATGCAGTGTATTGCTCAATGTAGTAAAGATAACCTTTGAGTTGGAGCAAAATTCTCAAAATTTGTAGTAATTAATGTTACCTAACTTATGCGATGATGAAATATAATCATTTTTGAAGATAAAATGTGCTGACCTTAAAAGATTGAACAATGTTTAAGACTACCGCTATTCATTTGAAATAATGCACTTATTGTTCATCTCCTCTATGGAGATATTTTCCATGGCAGCCATCTAAAGATCATGCTTGAGGTTCCACCAAACAAACCATGGGTTTTGAGGTCTTATATTTTTGTTGTATGTCAACAAAATCGCTTAAATTTTCATGATGATCTTATTTCATGTTGTTATAAGCAAATGTAATGTTCCAGAAAATGCTATTTAACAAATACATTAAAAACAATACCTTAAAATTGCACTTTTTAACAAGTTCTAGCAGCCCTATAATAAAACTGAAATGAAATGTCCGATTAGGATTATTTAAACGCCAAAATGTTTCTTTCACCAATTTCCAGCCAATAAGTTCTGAATAAATTTAAAAGTACTTCAATTTTGAGTGGACATGCCTAATATAAGGCATGATGTTGTGATTGCCGGAGACATCCTTTAAGATGAGTATCCATATGGAGGAGTGAGCTGATTCTGATATCTATAAACAGCTTTGCGGTGATCTTGATGGAATGGTGCATTATTACTGATGATCTGGAATCATATTCTGCTTTGTCCAATGAATCGTACCTCAATCTTAATCCTGTAGTTAGCACTAACTCGCAATAAAAGTAAAATTGCACTATTTGGCCAAATTTTGACATGGGCCACTGGCCAAAAACATGAATTTTAGGCTGTTTTCACATGCTGTGACAATCAAACCTAAAGACTCATACAAAGTGTAATCGATTTGTGGATTGTAAATTTTAAAAGTAGAACAAAGTCTAATATCTATTTGTGGATTTTAAACATTTTATTTTCTTTTATAACCATTCATTAAAGTTATTCTAAGAAGTTAAAATTAGATGAAAATCTTGCCAAATGCCTAGTGTCAAATATGACTAATGTAAGAAAACATACAAAATGCATGGTTTGGCCTTAGGTTTACAAAAATGTTTGTTTAGCGTAACATTAAAAGAAATTAGGGGATTATATATATTTTTTTTTTTTTTTTGGACACACGCTTTTTAAGCTGTTGCGATGGTTAGGGCGCGAGCTTCATGATCGGAAGGTTGCGGGTTCGAGCCCCACTACGGCCAGTGTGTTGCGTCTTTGAGCAAGATAGCTTAATTCCCAATTGCTTCACTCCACACAGGTGTAAAATGGGGAGCTGTTGGGGTTAATCACAATCTAAGTCGCTGAGAGTACCTGCGCATCAGTTGCGGACTTGGTGAAGCGGAAATGATTCTGATATATCCTAATGGCAGCGGAATAATTGTTGAAGTGTGCTGATAATTAGGCCATGCCTAGCTGAAGCGCACGTTAAATCAAACAACATTTATTTATTTTTTTTATTTTTTAAAGGCCATGGAACTTTTTTTTCTTGTTTATAAATTGTTTAATAATTTTCTTTTCTTTTTTTTTTTTTTTCAAAAAAAGAAGAAAAAGAGAGAAAAAGTCTGGTATCGGGCCAGTCGGGTTACACCAATCAAATTATTTTTAGGCCTTATTTCAAGAAAGTGATCAAATATTAAAATTGTGCTTTTATTGCTAGTTAGTGTTTATTAAAAGATTAAGGGATCTAAAATGGCGTTTATTGCGTTTACGACAGTATTTTTTGTGGGACATGAGAGCACCTCGGACCTATCGAATTGCATTCTGAATACGAAGTATGTATTTATGATACCAAATAAGTTTCATACTTTGAAAATCACAATATAATTCAAATTTTATGACAAATTATAAAAAAATTGATATTTTTCAAATGTTTGATATATAACAGTCCTCGAAGTAAATTATATAAATCTAATGATATATTCTTAAAGTGTATGTAGCAGGGAGGAAAAGCCGACGGTCAATTGAAAATTTTGACCTTTCATATTGAAGATATGGATTTTTTTCACAAAAAGACCTAATTTTTTTTTTGTGTTTTGGGGAAAAAAAATCCATATCTTCAATACGAAAGGTCAAAATTTTCAATTGATCGTCGACTTTTTCATCCCACCTACATACACTTTAAGTATAAATCATCAGATTTATAAAGTTTACTTCAAGTACTGTTAAATATCAAAAATATCAATTTGATTTACCATAAAATGTGTATTAAATTGCGAATTTCAAAAATCCAAATTATTTGATATCAGAATGACATTCTTCGTATTCAGAATGCAATTCGATATGTCTGATGTGCTCTGATGTCCCAAAATAAATACTGTCCAAACGTTCATACCCCAGCCCTTAAGATTGCACAATATTTCATTTTGCATAAAAGATATTGAAATTTAGTGCGACGGTATTTTTCAAAGAACTTGGTTTGGGAGTAGTTAGCAGAATGGTTTCTTGGATAGTACCAACAAGGTTTCTCTCCTGTGTGAATAGTTTCATGCTCGTGCATAGACACAATAATATTTCATGACAACACATACAATCATGTACCTATATTTTTGAGGTTTGTCTCTTGTGTGAATCATTACATGGTCCTGATTGACAGAATCATATTTCATAACAACACATACAATCATGTACCTACATGTATATTTTTGAGGTTTCTCTCCTATGTGAATCATTACATGGTCCTGATTGACAGAATCATATTTCATAACAACACCTACAATCATGTACCTACATGTATATTTTTGAGGTTTGTCTCCTGTGTGAATCATTACATGGTCCTGATTGACAGAATCATATTTCATGACAACACATACAATCATGTACCTATATTTTTGAGGTTTCTCTCCTATGTGAATCATTACATGGTCCTGATTGACAGAATCATATTTTATGACAACACATACAATCATGTACCTACATTTATGAGGTTTCTCTTTTGTGTGTGAATCCTTTCATGGTCTTGATTAGCGGAAAGATATTTTATGACAATCTACATTTATGAGGTTTCTCTTTTGTGTGTGAATCCTTTCATGGTCCTGATTGGCGGAATGATATTTTATGACAATCTACATTTATGAAGTTTCTCTTTTGTGTGTGAATCCTTTCATGGTCCTGACTGGTGGAATGACATTTTATGACAATCTACATTTTTGAGGTTTCTCTTTTGTGTGTGATGGTCCTGATTGATGAATGACATTTTATGACAATCTACATTTATGAGGTTTCTCTCCTGTGTGTGAATCCTTTCATGGTCCTGATTGGTGGAATGATATTTTATGACAATCTACATTTATGAAGTTTCTCTTTTGTGTGTGAATCCTTTCATGGTCCTGACTGGTGGAATGATATTTTATGACAATCTACATTTTTGAGGTTTCTCTTTTGTGTGTGAATCCTTTCATGGTCCTGATTGGTGGAATGACATTTTATGACAATCTACATTTATGAGGTTTCTCTCCTGTGTGTGAATCCTTTCATGGTCCTGATTGGTGGAATGATATTTTATGACAATCTACATTTATGAAGTTTCTCTTTTGTGTGTGAATCCTTTCATGGTCCTGACTGGTGGAATGATATTTTATGACAATCGACATTTATGAGGTTTCTCTTTTGTGTGTGAATCCTTTCATGGTCCTGATTGGCGGAATGATATTTTATGACAATCTACATTTATGAGGTTTCTCTTTTGTGTGTGAGTCCTTTCATGGTCCTGATTGACGGAATGACATTTTATGACAATCTACATTTATGAGGTTTCTCTTTTATGTGTGAATCCTTTCATGGTCCTGATTAGCGGAATGATATTTTATGACAATCTACATTTATGAGGTTTTTCTCCTGTGTGAATCCTTTCATGGTCTTGATATTCACCTGACTGACTGATTTTTTTACAATAACTTGACATTAACATATGTGAGGTATCCCTCCTGTATGATCCATTTTGTACAAGATTTCAACAACATGTCACTTTGTGATTTTTTAAAAATATCATGAACTCTCTGACCTGAAGAACTGCTCTTGAAACTGTTATCTGGTTTTGTGTCTATGCTTTTTATTATCTATGTATACACTACTTAGGCTGAAGTATTATATGAAAAGTAAGCATGCATTGTACAGTAAATATAGTAAATATTGTACAGTAAATAAATTTTTGTATAAATTAAATATGAAAGCCACCACACATGCTATAGTACATGTATAGTATAAATGTTATAATCAAGGCTCTTCATTCACAACCTGAGGTTTCTCTCCTGTGTGAATCTGTTCATGTTCCTGATTGATGGAATGATTTGTAATCAGGAGGGAGCACTTGTATTTCATGGTGGACACCATGCTCATGAACAAAAAAGTAAAAAGGGTAGTTTTTCAGCATTGGGCAAGTACACCGCTGTACCTGTTTAGGGTGTCAAAAATCCCAAAAATCAGAAGAAAGGGTATACTTTTCCTAGCATGATACTTGCTTAGGGTACCAAAGTTTAATGGCAAAATAAAAAAGGGTAAAGAAGGCTATGCAGAACACATCGTAGGGTAAACCATTAAGAAACATCAAACTACTAATATTAAACAAGAACCTGTACATGAATTTTTACTTTCTTAGTGTTAAAAAAATGGCAAAATACTTGTTTAGGGTATGTTTTGCACACACTGAGTACGGTAGTACTTGTTTAGGGTGTGGTTCGAGAGTCCATACATGAGCATGGTGGCCATCACATAATGTAAGTGCCCCCCCCTCCCAGGTTTGAAACAATAACTACATTTATGAGATTTCTCTCCTGTATGAATCATTTCACTTTCAAGCATTGCATTTGTAGATTTGTAATACAAGATCATCCAGAAACTGAAAAGCGCACATTCCAAAAGTTTGTTCGGTTAATATAAGGCGTAAAAATAAGACACAGTATATTGATATAGAATGGCACGCATGCAGTTGGGCGCAATGCTTACACTAGTTGTGCGTTGCTTTTAATTACGTGACTGGTGCGATTATGTGAATTCACATAGCGTGAGTTGGGACTTTATTGACACGCACAGTAACAAAAGCTGAATAATTTCTGCCTTATATAAGCCGAACAAACTTTGAATTTGTAATCTAAGGTCATCCAGAAACTGGAAAGCACACATTGCTAGATTTGTAATACAAGTTGATCCAGAAACTGGAAACAGAGCTGCCAACTCTCCCTCTTTTCGCAGGAGACTCCCTACTTTTAAACCTTCAGAACCCTTGGTCATCTCCCTGAAAAGGAAATGGTTTAGATCCATTAAGATGTACACAATTTGACAAATCTCCTGATTGCAACAGGAAATCTCCCTTTTTTCAAGATTCCAATGTTGGCAGCTCTGCTGGAAAGCACACATTGCTAGATTTGTAATACAAGTTGATCCAGAAACTGGAAAGCGCACATTGCTAGATTTGTAATACAAGTTGATCCAGAAACTGGAAAGCGCACATTGCTAGATTTGTAATACAAGTTGATTCAGAAACTGGAAAGCACACATTGCTAGATTTGTAATACAAGTTGATCCAGAAACTGGAAAGCACACATTGCTAGATTTGTAATACAAGTTGATCCAGAAACTGGAAAGCACACATTGCTAGATTTGTAATACAAGTTGATTCAGAAACTGGAAAGCGCACATTGCTAGATTTGTAATACAAGTTGATTCAGAAACTGGAAAGCACACATTGCTAGATTTGTAATACAAGTTGATTCAGAAACTGGAAAGCACATATTGCTAGGTTTGGTACAAGTGCATGCAGGGAAACCTGATGCATGTTGCTGACAAAACATGCACAAAAATGCATTCAGCATTCAGCAATAAAAATTATATATTTGCATTCGGGATGCACGAACACGCATTAGCAGGAGCCCTGATTATAATTATAATTATACATGTATCTTTCAATATCAATTCCATACCATTGTCTTACTCTTAATTAAAATGTTCTAATATTAAATGCAAAGATTCAAATGTAAAGCAAATAGCTGTTTGGGCCAGTTTTTGGTCTGGTTGAAACTGGCAAAATGGAACAAAACTCATACATACAGTGTAGTCACTCAAATATTAGAAAGCAACAGAGAAAGCACATTACCAGTAACGCATTTAAGTTGTAAGGAATCTTTCAACATATTGTTGTCTCATAAAGTCAGTTTTGAATGAGATATATGGCACATTTCATAGTTATGCACTAGTGAGCAATGAAAACACATGCCTTTTAAAGTTGCTTGTTAAATATAAAATCTGGCCTTGTTACCCTGAGGCAAATTATTTTTGTAACTTAATAATTTGTTTTGAGATGAAAAACTGATCTATAAATCACTTATGATGACTTTTTATGATCAACTTATGATCACTTTTTTAATTTGTGCCAGCAAAACTGTTTTTGCCAGGTGATTAAACTCAAATTTTTTTTCCACATGTGTCATGGAAAAATAATCATTTCTTTAAAGCCACAATGTACAATTGTGTTATTCTTTGCTCAAAAAGGTGAAATAATATTTGTTCATTTTATGCTGTAATAACTAGGCTAAGTAAAAGAAACCCTAATGGCTAGGCTATTTTATTTTAGCCATTTAACATGGAGTTCTATGGGGACTTATGAGTGAATAAAGCGTTATGACAAATTGCTCTGTTGACCTGATAAACAACAAATGTGGCTAATTCCATTTAGGTGGTAAGTTGGCACATGAATAAAGATTACACAAATATACCAAATTATCAGGTTTGAAACAAATTAACCAATTTCATATAATAAAATTGTACATTAGGGCTCAAGGCGTTTATAGCTAGAGTAATTTACCACTGAAAGCCATGGCGGGGCCATTCTAAATCATCTGCACGGCACGACTTGCAGTGGTAGATAGCCTTCTCAAGTTGCTCATTTGACTTATTATGAAAAGGATCTTGCCGGTGATTTTCACACACTAAATGTTTAAATTCCAAACATAAATCACACTCTATACTTAACTCTAGATCATACAAAGAATCATCTACATTTCGCTGCCTAGGTTCAACATGAAGAATACATGGATTGCAACAGAAAATTTCCCTCTGCTCCCTGACTGGCCCGTCCTCTTCATCTGCATTTCCAACTCCCCCAACTGCACCTAGCTGTTCCTCTTCTTCTTCCTCTTCTTCCTCCTCCTCTTCTTCCTCCTCTTCTTCCACCTCCTCTTCCTCAACATCTTCCCCTCCTTGAATAATTTCTTCACCTCCCTCATCATGTCTTTCACTAAATATCTTTACAATTTTTTTCACCCCGCCCACCTTCCTAACCACAACAATACCCACCCCGCTCTGTGTTCCCCCAAAAGCAAATTCCCCAATAAAGCTTGAATGTATTTCTTTTGAACTTAAAGTACATAAAACCAGATCAAAAATATACAATTTGCTGTTTGGTTTTTTATTGTTGATACTACCAAAGAAAATGAGAGAATTGGGCAAAATATTGGACAAACAAACGCCTCCATACATACAAAATGAATCACTTCAGTAACTGAAGTTTTTGGGTGCCCAAATGAAATGAATAAATAGTGTTGAACTGAATAACTGCAGTACCCTCAAACTTTATACCACCAAAAATATAAAGGGTATCCAAGTCAGCGAAATAAAAGCAATGATGAAAAACACGGGTTTCAATACCAAAATCATACGGTGATAGTGTCCATGATGAAGAGTCAATGTTGAAAATATAATTATCAGAACATAATGTAGTCTTCCAGAAGAACTCAGTAGAATGAAAATGATGCGTTGCTCCACCAAACAAAAATAAGTTGTTGCCACTCAGTAACGTAAATGAAGAACCAAGACGAGGTTATGGATGAACAGAACCCGGTGGAGACTGTGATGTGGATGTAAATAAAAAGTGTATAATGTAAATCATATATAATGATGGTATGGCAAATGATACATGTATGAGAAACAAATAGAGAAAAGAGATAGATGTATTTGTAAATGTCACTAGGGCTTATTTTGATAAATGAATTTGTGCCCGTACACTACGAATGAGCCGCAAAGTCAGCAAATTGTATTCTGAGTTACAGTGTAAAATGGTGTGAAGGTCGTATTCACAAGTACCTCAATTTGGTGCGACGAGTATCTCAACCAATCAATAATCCTATTGCTGAAGAGGATAATAAGCTTCTATCTATTTCTATAGAATATTTCAATAATTTAGTCTTTGTGTACTTTGGCTAAATCCTGTTCAAGTGGTGGGTAACAAAGGATTGTATTTTGTCGAAGTATGTATAACCAACAATTAACAATGAGAGGACATTCCTGAACCTTGTTGACTTGGGGATGATTTGAAATGACCGCCAGTTATGACTGTTTGATATCTATGACCAGAAATGTGGAAAAAGAGACCAAAAAAAAAGACCAAAAAAGGTACCATTTGTTGAAGCAGCAGAGTTCAACAAACCATAACCCAGCTTCTGGATATCTTTTTAAATCAAATGATATACCATTTTAAAGCTTATGATATATATTTTCTAAACATGACAACAAAATTGACCGGGCTGACATTACGGATGATTTGTGGTGTACAGGCACATTTATAAAATTGAGTGCAAGGTGACATTTACAATTTTAAAATCACAGCATGCCAAATTACATGTATGGTGCTGGACCACCAATATTGTTTGTAGATAATAATGTACATTGGATTTCATTGTTGCTATTCATTGCAGCTCGGTGTCATTACTGCATTGGGTATTTGTATAGTTTCATTGTAGTATCTAGTAGCTGAATATGTTTACACTAAAATGTTGATGTGTGCAATGCACACATAATTGCTTGGCCAGAGCAATTGTTGTAACCAATTATATGTATATAAAATATAGATTCATCTCATCTCCGCTATCAGGGACTGTTTTTTGACATTTACAGTAGAACATAAAATAGCTCTTCTGGAGCTTTCAATGAGAACTGTTTAGAGCATTTACAATAGAATGTAAGGAGAGAATGGACAACTTTGGAGAGCTAAAAATCACTCTCCTATATCAGATTTTAAAAGCAGTCCCTGCACTATGTTTTCATGTCATGAATGGACCTCAATACTGTGAAGTGTGTACTGTGCCGAGGATTTTTCATTATGCAACCGACATGCTTTGAATCAAAGTGTGTATTTTTTGCACTCTGTGTCTACTGCATTGTTATGCATGTTTAGTACTACATGAGCAACATTCAAGTTTCAGACTTTCTTTTGAACTATCTTTTGATTTAATGCTGCCAGTGCAGTTGGGACTCCATGAAAAATGGAATGAAAACATTTGGTTGATTTGTCAGAGCATAATTTAGACAGGAAATTTTTGGTTTAATCTCTTTACAAACTTTACAAAGTACACAATGCACCATTATTATAAAATTGGTGTACTGGGATTGCACTGGTTGTTGGAAATTCTACGGTTAATTTTTACACAGGTTACAAATGATACAATACAGTGTACAATCTGCCAGGCATATTCAAATAGCTAACAATTCACAGTACTTGTAACACTGGTGATTGCATGATGACTGAACAAATTGAAAATCTTCTCAGTTGTACAAAATGTACATAAACAACAACATGATTATAATTTAGTCAAGAGTAATGTCTGATGTGCATATGATGAGCAAATAAATGTGTACTTTGTCTGAAAACCTAGCGACTCAAACCATCAAGTGTCGTTTGTTTATTAAGTATAACGATGTCTCATTTTTCTTTAAGTGCAATGACATTAAATGTACCATGTATGGGTACATTCAAGCCGATAAGATTGCAATTGACAAGAAAGTAGCTCCATCTCAAACTGAAAATTTGTCACTTTGTGTTACTTTTCCACACCTAGGTGAGAATGACATATTGCTGCATGCTGCAACTGCATTTTATTTTATTGACAAATTTTAGTTACATTATTCTTTTATACCTTAATGAACTGAAATAAGAGTTGCTTTCTTGACTGCAAACAAAAGTGAAATCAGCACTTGGTTTTCCTGTTGGTAGTTTCCCCCCAAACATGTATGCCCTGGTCCCTGTTGCATCTGTTTCAACTGTTCAAAAGAAAACAAACATAATATGATAAATAAAAACATGTAGGATGGATGGGTACTCACTGTTGTAGGACCAAGGGTTGGAGTATTTACATGCCATTCTCTCCTGAAGCATGCACCTATCTCATTCTAGTCCTATCCGCTGTCCTACATATTCCTCCATTAGTATATCTTGCTGGGGTGGGACTGGAATCACTGGATCGGGCTTGTCTCTACATCTATCTTCATAGAATAAATAAAGGAATCTTGCCATGCTGTAGCGTGGTAGTCATATCCTCGAAAATTGGATCCTATACTGCCAAGTTCTTAACGATGTTTTTTTTTATGAACCAGTGATTAACTGCACTGAATGTGGTATATTATGATCAGTTGATCACCCACAACCAATGACCAGTTCACCAATGGCACTGAAAATTGAAAAGGAACTCTTGTCTGGTACATGACACTTGCTTCAAGTTCTTGATTTTGTAGAAATCCTACAAACAAATCAAACTAAGAAATATCTTCAACAACATGACTATACAGGGTGAGTAAAAACAAGTGCAATAGAGAAAAGAATCCATATTTAATTAAAAACCGAATTGAATCTTTTAGGTTTTAAAACACTGTATACATTACATATCCATTAGAGATCATGTGTGAAAAATCAAGGAATTAGCATATTTACTGTTTTGTTTTTATGACACATTTAATAGCGATACCCAATTTTAATGTTTGTCCAAGAGACATCTAAAATTTGAATGTCAGCCCACTCTGTGTAAGGTAGATTTGGAACAATTGCCATTTTCGTAACCTCATTTGCATAGAATAAAATGAAGCACCCCAATTGTTATAGTCCTTGGTCTTGTTTAAGGAGAAGAAACATTATTTGATGTTATTTTCATTTCCGATGTTGATTCTCTATCAAAAACATATAAATTTGTAGGCAGGTTTTTCAAATGAAATGCGCATAAATTGAAGTGGAATGAATAACCAAATATCAAGTAAGTTGGACATATTGGGGTTAAAAAACTGCAGTTAGAGTCGAGCGAGGTATGAAGGACTTAAAGTCATTTTAGAAAGTTTGTTTGAACAGAAAAAAATAAAAAGTATGGTAACCAAAAAATCAACCTTATTTAAGTTAAAGTTTCAGAGCTGGTGCTTTTATCATGCATTGTGTGCTCTCATTCAAAATGTACATGGTACCTCGTGGACAAATAATGAAATTGGGTATCGCAGCAAAAGGACCTGCAAAAATTAAGCGGTAGTAGCGAGTCACCTCATTTGTTCACAGAAGGTGACTATTTAGTGTGGGCTGTGTGGCATTTATAAAAACTTTCAATACCGGTAATGGGAAAGTTCAACTTGGTTCTTACATAAATCGTGATTATTTGCTCTATTGCACTTTATTTGACTCGCCCTGTATGTGAGTTTTTGCCAGTTTAAAACAGGCAAAAACTGGGCAAAACAGGTTTTTGCCATTTGTTGCCACTGGCAATGGGAAAAATCAAACCCTGATTAAAACATTAAATAATGACCCAACCACAAGAAAAGTATAGGCCTACATTTTCTGAAAGGAAATTGCATGAGGAATCTGAATATTGAAAATTCTAATTCTAAAAATTGTTGGCGATAAATATAAACCATTTAAAGCCAAAAGCTGCCAAAAATCATTTTCAAATAAACTTATTTTGGAGCACCCTGTATAATCACATGTTTACTAATGTACAATTTATTTGAGTAGCTTAAAGGAGGATTTTGTGATCCTAGCATCCTCTTTTCATGACATTTTTCAGTTGATTCCGATTTTGTGTTTGCGAGTTATGCATGATTTATGTGTATTACACTGCTCCATAGACAATGTTGTGTAATTTCGTTCTGGTATACCAGAACGAAATTCAAATTTCATGATATCTTTGCAAAACTAATTAATCCGCAAGAAATATTTTGTATATATACATTATGTAGCCATCAGAGGTTTCGAGTGATATAAAAATCTCAACCTTTTTTAGAAAAATGGGGGGGGGGGGGGGATGACTGATGATGCTGTGGATCACAAAATGCCCTTTTAATTGTTAAGCATACATGAATTGAAAGCATATTCTCCAAATTGCTAGTATTACCAGTATTACAAAAAGTACACATGCATGTTTCTGTAAATTTAAATTGGTGTTAATTATTACATTACCGGTATAAATTAAAAGATAAATTTGTTGTTAATTTTGAACATGTAATGGAAAATGTGCCCACCGAATGACATGCGACCAAATGCATGTGTTTCAGGTCGCTAATTAATAAAACCCACTTGAGAACACATAATCAGAGTTCATTCCTAATGCATTTTTCATACACTTAATCGCTTTTGCAGAACAACCAAATCGCAGTGTACGTACCAAATTGCAGATCTTAAAAATTTGCACATTGAGCAAGCACACGATTCACTGTTTTGCAAAAGCGACTGGTATTCATGTAGACCGACACCTTCAGTTGGTCAACGTTCACAAACAAAAACAACAATATTACTAAGGCTGCGCTTTGCCTTTGTGGGGATTATATTATACCGCCGTTCCGGTACTTACTTTTGGGCCTCCATGATTTTATGATATAATATGTTGTCTGCGGACAAGCTTGAACTGCACTTTTACAGATAATTGAATGGTCGGCATTCCTTTACTTTAGGCGGTTTTATTTTACATGTAATAGCTGCCTTCTGCACTGGTTAGTGGTTATACTTCCACAAAAAGGCAGCTATATTAAATATGTAAAAATAAAAAACCCTAAAGAAACGCCAAATGGTCAATCAATGTGTATAAACAAAATAACAAATAATAAGGGCCTCCCTCACAAAAAGATTGAGAAAGTTTTGACGATGATTTTACTTCAGTTCATGACCATGATCAGAGAGTCCGACTTCATCTGCATTTGCACTTGGCATGTCAATCAATTGCCAATTGCTCATAACTAAAATCATTAAAATCAAATTAGACTGACAATATCAATGAATATAGATTAAGTTCAACCTATATATTACAACACTAAACTAACGCAATGTACATGATGTATAAAAAGTAGTAAGCTTACGTACCTGCCATATGTGCATTGGGGTCTGGATAAGCACTCTCTTTTGCAAGCTGCATTAGCGGCTTCATTCTCTTTCCATCCCACCGCCACGATGATGTTGGGCATTTTGAACTGGACCATTCGTCCCCTTCATAAAAATAGAGATGATTATTAATCATAAAGGGGACGAACGGTCTGGTGGGATGGAAAATGAGGGTTTTCACCTCCCATTAACTCCAACATAATACTCTCTATGGGCGCGGCCATTTTGAATATCATTCGGCGACAATCGGAACTTGCCGTAACAATTTCCGATTACTCGAAACGGATGTGACGTATTGCATTTCGTCATCAAAATTGACCAAAACACTGCCCTCTGGGAACCAAATGTCGTTAATGATTCTTTCGATCGGTCTAATGTGTTGTAGACTGTGTGCTTCGGCAGTTGATAAAGTTATGGAATGGTTTAACTTTGACTTTGCTGAAGGGAGATCGGCTCAAGATACATCAACAATTCAAGCTTTTCGCCAACTTCTTCCCGATGATTATTTCATTCTCGGAAGTTTGGACCCTTTGTGGGAACCTTTAGAATCTATACTAACGGAAGAGAAAATTCGCTTGAACCAGGTAACTTTGTCACTTTCGTCTATATCTCCTGTTTTTGTAAATACAATACCCCACTACTATTATTAAAGTACACGCCAGAATCACGTCATGTTGTATAGCAAAAACTGCATTACAACTCATCAAACTACCCAGCAAACACAAAAACGTTTTAAAGAAGTAATATTTTGGCTTTTGGTTTAGGTAAAAACGTTTTAATAACATTAAAATATCGGGTTATATAAAGGTCATGAAAACGTTTTAAAACGTTTTGTATAAAAACACACTACAACAATATTTTTAAAATGTATTCAAAATGTTATTGTAAACTATTTTTGCAAACATTTTTGCCAAATATGCTGTCAACACTTAAATAACATTATGTTAAAATATGTGCACCCAGCAAACACAGAAATGTTCTTAAAATGTTTTTTTCAAAAATATTTTGGGCAAACATTTTTTCAACCCCAAAATACCATTCTGTTTAGAATTTTTTGTATCAAGTTTTCAAAAATGTTTTTGGAATGATATTAAAACTTTTTATACCCTTTATATGACCCGACATTTAAACGTTTTCTGTAAAACATTTTGTGTTTTCTGGGCAGTAGATTATCAAAAAATGTTTTTTAAGGTTATGAAAACGTTTTATACTCTTAATATACCCTTTATATAACCCGATATTTAAACGTTTTCTGACAACATTTTTATAACATTTTGGGAATGACGTCGAAAACGTTTTGTGTTTGCTGGGTAGTGTAGCATTTATATAGAGGTCCTCGTTTTTATTCACCTAATTGATTCCTCGATCACTTTGAAGGTAAAATTTTGAGTCTAATAAGGACTCCCTTAGAAAAATAAATCAGGTAGTAGAGACGAAATACTTGATTGCAATCCTGCGTTTGAAATATCCCTTTTGTTATCATGTTGTTACCCAGTCTCCCTACTAAAATGATCATATTAATCTACATCACATGAATCATTTTAGTGCAGTGATAGCGCCATGTGTGTTCTTATTAGGTTTATGCAGTATATTTGAAACAATAAAAGAGCTAATAAAGGAACAATAGTCATCATGCTTGTCCGCCAGGGCTACAAAGAAACAATAGCCATCAATGTTGCCCCAAAATGGCGACAAAGAAACAATATGAGAAAAAGTAAAAGTATGAAATAGGTGACGGGCTGTCTCTATTTTAGAGATCCATTACTTGGAAATCTTCACTGTGGAAGTCAGCTGCTTTTATTAATTTACAAAACCTTGCGAAACCTTTATTTTTTTTATTTTTTTATTTTAAAGGTCCTTGCATAACCTTTATAAATTGCAAAACAACAGCTGGCGTTATCACGCCACTACAATGAATCATAGGATCATTTTGGGACCTGACCCGCTGCCGAAGTATCACCAGGCCCTTGTCAAAATCAGCTTTTTCTAGCCAATTTTAAGCTCTCTCGCTTCACGGTAATTTGACAATATTTCAAATCTGCGCCAAATCTTGTTATCTTGGCCAGATGATATCATGATCATCAACTAGCGACTTACAACAATCACCATACATTTTAGGTAGCTGATCACGTAAGATGGAATCCTGGTAGGAGATATGAGAATTGGCGATACATAAATAATATTTGCATTTATTTTACATAACAGATATGATATTATAATTATATGCTCTTTTGTATGTGTTATAGCGTGTTACAGTCGTGAATCAAACTGAAGGATACGTAAGGGCAGTCACAGAGGACGGTATCGAATACACAGGCAACTATGCAATTGTAACCAGCAGCGTTGGGGTTATTCAAAATGGCGGGATAACATTTGACCCTCCTCTACCAACGTGGAAGTCCGAAGAGTTTTGTCGATTTCAAATGGGTACCATTGATCCAATCTTCCTTAAATTTGAAACCAAGTTTTGGGATGACACGGAGTATATTTTGCATGCCAGTGACAGACACGGATACTATCCAGCATTCTTGAATGTAGAAGCTGAAGGTCTTTACCCACCTGGAACGAACATCTTGATTGGATTCCTGACGGGAGATGAGGCATATCGAGCAGAATTATTGACAGACGATGAAGTAAAAGCTGAGGTGTGTACTACAAGATGCTTTGGAAGTATTTTTACCTTTATACCAAAGTAGAATACTTCTGCACATGCATTTTCTTCGTCCTCGTTGTTCTATAACACTAACCCTAACCCTAGTTTGAAGACAAAACAAGGCATTTACATGACTTTGGATAGGACAAGCACTATCAAAGATCTTGTAGTCGACATCTCATTATCAAACACTCGCTTGGAATGATCATATTAGTATAGTTGCTTATAAGTGCAATAGGATGATCATTGGCGGATTTAATGCCCCTGTAAACTGCGTCAAAACGTCTTTATTTAGCCCTTCTAAGGGATGATTTAGGTTAGTTTGGAGTGGTACTTCCATGAACAATATGCAACTTATTGAAGGTGTCTAGAGAAGAGCCATTCATTGACTTGATTTACTTCCAATGACCTATTACGTTGGAGTTATTCAAAATGGCGGCATAACCTTTGACCCTCCTCTACCACCGTGGAAGTCCGAAAAGTTGTTTTAATTACTGTTAATACTTGCAGATACTTAAAGTATTGAGAAACATATACGGCGAAGACAATGTACCAGACCCTGTGGAATTCTATATGTCCCGTTTCGCAACGGATCGTGATCTCTATGGTTCCTTCCCTACTTGGCCAATAGGTATCATTCCAATGGATGCCCAGATGCGCTTGAGAGCCAACGTTGACAGGATCTACTTCGCTCCTAATGGTCAGTTTATATTATTTCAATTCTAGAAATACACCAGTTATTTTGTTTCTTTTGAAGCTTTCCGGTACTTGTAAGATGTTCCTAAATAAATGGGCGCCGAGGCAAACCATTTCAAGATGGTGTATGAAACATGTGTTTACGTATAGGACAAAATTATTCAGTATAAAGCATCATTCATTCATATTTCATATTCATATTTCACTCTGAACGCTGGTCACAGCTTCTTTTGTTATGCATAGTTGCGCAAAAAGTCGATCATTACATGTTGAAATCAGCATAATTCAAAAATACACCTTTTTGCTTTGAAATTAATTTTCTCGGTCAAATATAAAGCAATAATTTTTTTTTCTTCAGTAATGTCAGTTAAAAACTTGGTGCTTGGATATACATTTTTTTTAAATCCTGGTGTTAAAATTAGGCATGAAATTGTGAATTGCGGAATTCATGTTTTAGCGTAGAACTAGTTCTAGTTCCTCGAGGGGGTGGGGGGGCGCGCGAAGCACGCATGGCCGCGAGGCGCTTGTGCCGAGGACTGGTGGACTTTGTAATGTCAGAGAGGGGTTGTCATGGTCACATACAGGCACTGAACAAGTGCTAGTTTTAGCGTTGCAAACTAATATAATTCGCTAAAGAAAGATATTTCCCACCTCTATAGGTCACATCGTGTGGGTCTATCTATTATAGTTTTGTCAGAATATCCGTTTTGATTTCACTTTTTTCCACTTTTTTCCACTTGCGACTCCCAAAATGTCCAACCAGTGGACTATTCTATAACTATTTTGGCTTGCAAAATCATCCATCCATGGGTACATTCGCGAGTTGATTTTGACAAAATTGGTAGTCGGAAATGAAAAACGGTGCAATCAAAACCGAAAGTCTGACAAAACTATGACATATAGCCCATTATGATGTGCTTTAGAAAGTTTGGAAATATCTCTCGTCAGCGAATTATGTTACTTTGAAAAGCAAAAACGTTAACCCCAGACAAAGCTAGCGGGGCAAAATGAAGCCTGTGAAAATCGAAAATCTTACACTAGAAGCCTAAATTTCACACCTAAGTTTAACACCAGGGTTTGAAAAAAACATACACGTGTCACGTAATCGTCAAAGTATTGACTTTGTGGTGAAAGTATGATTGAACTACACTTGGTTTAAATATTTTGCATAATGTTTTCTCTCTTTTGACATTAAATTTAAGCAAGTATCCTAAAATAACGAAATAAATCTTGCCTCAACAGGCGCCGGTAGTGTTGAGTACATAGGTATTGCTCAAGGCGGTATTGAAGACGGTATAGCGGCGGCAGAGGCAGTCATTGGATGTCTTCTAGAGGGAGAGTGTGAGGAGTATTCGCCTGTAGAACCAAAAGTTCCTCCTCCTTGCAGTGATGTCAGACCCTATAATCCAAATAAACGCCGTAAGAACTTTAACGTGAGACCATAATAAACGGAGAAAATCATTATTTTGTCGTGTAATAAATACATGGTGTACGCATGATATAAATGCCGGATTAAACAAATGACTCGGCCCGTAAATTAATTTGATCCTTAAAAGGCAGCAAAAACCCTATCATGGCATATTTAATCAACAATCATTGTACAAGTGTATGGGAAATCCGTCATAACGCATTGTGGCAAAACGTTGAGGAAAAAAAGTCGACATGATAAGAAAAAAAAGTCAACGCGAAACATTATGGCCAATCAGAACATAGTATTTCTTCAAAACTGATTACTAGTAGCTGAAAGCTTACACCTAGTTTCATGTTGACTTATTTTCGCAACCTACGGTATAATGAAAGACAGAGATAAAACGACTAGTTCGCGTCTGACGTCATGCCAAAGACCTGCCGTGATTGGTTGCCGACCTGCGCAGTACGGCATTTTCTGTCGTCTAGTTGTCAGAATTTCAGACGCGAACTAGTCTTTTTTTTTATAACTGTCTTTGATTTTATTAGGGTCATAACGCATTACGACAACGCGTTTATGAAGAAAAAAACTTAAACCATTGAGGGTAAAGTCAATAAGTTTAGATCTCAGACAATCCAATCAGAGCACAGTTTTGAAGAAAAAACATTGTATTGTTGGCTTTTTCTTGACAAGTTAGCTTTCTGCCCTCAACGCGTTTCCGCAATGCGTTATTGCCGTGCGTATGGCTGGTGAGAGTCAAAATAGTACATGCCTTGTGCAATCCAATACAAGGATCGTTTAAAGACCCATTCAGTGATCCCAGCGCAAGTGTAAAAAATTAAAATTGTTTATAAATTGCTTAAAAGTGAAGGATAAGTCATTTTGGAAATGACAAATTTGGCAAAAAAACGAAGAAAACAGCAGTACTGACGAAGTTGAAGTCCTATTCAAATACATGTAGCTAATTTAGATACTGTCAGTATCTAAATTACAGATTCGTGTAAAATGTTTTATTTTGTCTTAAATACACGGCTTTCGGCTGAACCACTCGCAGGCTATATTAGCACATCTATGACAATGACCAAGGTACCAAAATCTGAATTTTGATGATTTTTACGATCGTCCGGATGAGCAAATCACTGAATGGGCCTTTAACCGATGATAATCCCCGGGTATCACAAGGGTAGGTAATCGGTGGTGGACCGTTTCTTTCGCAGATTATGCTCCTCAAAGGTGTTAGTCATATTGGGTGGTTTATTGCAGTAAAGTGCAAGGTGTAGAAAATGGGGAAATAGTATTGCAAGACGAGGGTTGATGGGTGATCATGTTTGAGTGCGTTACTGACTTCATAGCACACTACTCTAATAAAGATATAGTTTATTTGTACATTAACATCTGATGATATAGGTCGAGCTTATGTCCCAATATTGTTACTGTTTTGATGCTAATTAGGGTACACCGTATTATATTAAAAGACAAGGGTGAAAGACGTTTTGGAAACCAAACAATTTTATTTTCTATTTTCAAACGAATGCTCATGGTGACATTACCAGAAATATTGGCTATATTCAAGGATTTGGTACCCAGTTTTGTTTCGAGTGATTATGGACGGTATGAGGAAACACGCATTATGTCAGGAAGAAATGGAATAGATTGTTAAGCAATAAGAATAATAACAAAAATAATAACCTATATAATATATGTAGTTTTGAATAAAATCAGAGAGAAAAAAATAACTAAAATCTTTTAATTTTTTAATAATTGATTGCTATTTTTTGTTCTTAGTGAAATCATGGAAATATTATAGCCTTTAACTTAAACTTCATGATATAGATACAAAATTGAACTATTAAAACTATTCAACTGGACTCACGTTTTTGAGAGGCTACGGTATCGCATCTTATCCTAGGTGCATCTTTAGGCCGTCTGGTTGATGGCGGCAATTGGTCATTTACCTGTCACAAGGTGGTGTATCCATACGTCGTTGATTTTTAGTCAAATTTCTTAGGAATGTTTTGGATTACAAAATTGTAGGTCCCTGCCATATTGCGGCGAAGGCCGCCTCCCCTGTTGAGTGAGGGCTGTTTTATTCTCGACATAGATCGCTTCCTTGACACCACTTTTGTCCCACCAGCTGCGCTCCTTGCCTAAAATCACGTCTTTGTTGTCGAAGGTGTGATTCATGCTGTACATACACTGCGGAATCACCGCAACCGGTGCTAGCACCTCTGTGGCCATGTCTGATTTGCTTCACAGCTCTGGCAATCAGTCTCCTTACATTGCATAGCATAGACAATACGGCTCTGTTTGCCTTTGGGTGGTTTGTCTTTTGGGTGAATCAGCTTTTGTCTCATTAAAGTGTTGGTACGTTTAAATGAGACAGGGATCTGATGTTGGCTGAAAATCCTTTTAGACAGATCTGACACGTATTGAATGGTGATGTTCTTACGTTGGACTGGAGGGTCGTTGTTTCGCGTGTCGCGAGTCGCGAGTCTTTGGAAGCTCATCGTTATGGAATGTCCATTTCCGATATCCGCAGAGATGGTATCGGCTCTATGATACAATGTATTGATGACTCCAAGTTTTTTGTACTAAGGGTTTTTGTGAGTCGAACAGTAAGTATTGATCAGTAATCAGTATGCGTGTCTTTGCGGTCTACTGACGTGTCAAAGTTGCCGTCGCTTTGTATATGAACCGAACAGTCAAAGAAGAGCTAAGAAGGCATTTGTTCCTTCTTCTGTTCTTTGGAGGGCTCTAGGGTGACCTTAGTGTGCTCATTCACTTTCTTTATCTTCACGCATATCGTCGACGTAACGATACCAGTGTGTCGGTGGCGTACGAGTAAAATAAAGCTGTGCGTTCAAACCGTTCCATAAACTAATTACTACGGTCGGTGATCCCATCGTGGAACCATGACGCTGTCTATAAAAAATTGCCATCATACTATGATTCATAGACCAATAGGTTGTATTCATATACAGTGCCAGTAATCCGTCAGTTCCGGCATATCCTTCCGGGTGTTATCCTTTTGTCAATAAAAGTTGAGATTTTTATCCATTCATTTAGCAAATATGTTGTCACATTTGTATGGCGTTCTAGTTAACAGAACAAAATTACACCACAGTGGCCTTGGGGATTTGCTATTTGGTCTAATTCCATTTCGTCTAATACCCATTTCGTCTACATCTATTTGGTCTAAACCCATAGGTCCGTATGCACAAAAGAGTTAGACCGGATCTAAAGTTAGACCTGGTCTAAGTGGAATTTAGTCTCTAGAGAAAGGACATTTTTCTTTACATTTGCTTGAGTTATTTTGTATTATTTTTGAACTTCGCATTAAAATCTTTAGAATTTGCTAGCTACTATTGGAAGGAAATAATAGTAAAAGACCATTCCTGATGGAACTAAATTCCATTTAGACCAGGTCTAACTTTAGACCCGGTCTAACTCTTTTGTGCATACGGACCACTATGTCCAATAATCATTTGGTACAATAATCATTTCGTCCGATAACCATAAACTATTTAGTGTAATAATCAATAAGTCTAGCATCATCTAGTCCAATAACCGTTTGGTCTAATATCCATCTGGTCTACAACCATTAAGTCTAATATCCATTTGGTCTAGTGCGGTTCTGTTTTTACTGTAGGTAAAATATATAGAGGATAGGCATTACTCACTGTTATTATGAAGCTAAACTGATATGAAATCCACTAGCCAGTTATTTGGTTTTAGAACTCCTACCAGATACATGGTCAATGGATCTCACAGTTAGACGGGGAAAGACTCGCTGAATACTCGAACAGAAATATACGGATAACAAAATATAACTTCACAATAATCTTTAATTCCGCATCAGCAAATCAACAAAGTATATAGATTACGGATTGAGTACGCTTGCGATCTGTCTCCATCGGTGACTGGCCATCGACTACACAAGGTCGTAGGCGAACGTGATTGATGAGAGAAAGACCGCGGAGCGATATATTTAAATGATGAAATATAGAAAGAAAATAGCGCCATAACACTGTCAAGAAACAAAAAGATCGTAATGACATGCCATCAAGAAAATAATAGGCCTATGTGATCTATTTTCCCTCTTATTTTTGATGATAAAATCAGGTAACAAAATAACAAAAGAATGATGGTATATCAGAGCAGGTCCAGAGAACTACGTAAACACAATGTTGCCACTGCCATGAAACCACACTGTACTCTACGCAACCTTTTAGTCCACCCCCAAAGACAAGAAGGGACCCATGTCATGCACAGATGTAGTTTACCAGATCCCTTGTCAATCCTGTGACGAGACCTATATTGGTGGGACTGGTAGACAATTATTAAAAACCAGGTTTTTTGAACACATGGGAGCTGTAAACATTGGTAAAGAAGACATATAAACGAAAATTCACCAGATCTAATAGATAACAATCAGAAAACGAACAAACCAGATCAGCTATTTCTGACCACGTTGCTAGGGACAATCATGTAATAAACTGGGAGGAGCCAACATCATAGATAAGGAAACAAACAACAAGACAAGATCCGGAGGAACAGCGGCAAACTCCTAAACAGAGATGAGGGGCCTACTGTGATGTGCCCTGAGTAATTTTATTTTATTTTGTTTACAAGCTGAAAGTATTTCATGAGATGGGAAACCCCTTTGCACAAGAGTGTGTGTCTTATGGCATGTTCTAGGGGAATCCCTTTCATGCATCAGGTGATCAAAACAAACTGAATCATAGTTATTAATATCATAGGGGATGTTCCATATTGCTCAATGTTCAGTGCATGGTTGCACCATGAGGGGAACCCCTGATAACAGATTGTGAAATCGACATTTGGAAACCCCCCAGGAAGTGATGTAATGAGAAAGGTTAATGTGCACAATTAATCTTGGGAAATCCCAAACTTGCATCATCTGTGAAGATGTGAATAAAGTGATGGTTTATTAATAGATGATGGGTTTTGCATGAGTACTGGTATAAAAAGCTGGAGGCTTGAGTTTGGACAGAATATCATGGGAGATTGTGAAACTCCACATGTGTGTGATGGTCTTCGTGCTTCAAAAAAGAAGTACATTTTAACCAGTTTACATAGTCAATAATTGAGCTAATTTTAATACAGCAACGAAAGAGATTGTGAGCACACAAATGTGATCTTCCTCATCAAAGGATTAAAGTTCTTCTGTCGAATTGCTGGAGTTTGCTGGGTTTATGAAAACCACACATCTGTCAAATACAGCGGAGCTGTGTTAAAGAAACCTGTTCCCTGGAAAAAGAGTGATTGGTGAAAGAAACACCATTTTTGGAGAAAGCAGCGCAAGGAGATTTAATATTTGGAGAAGGCAGCTCAAGGAGATATATTTGTGGAGAAAGCAGCGCAAGAAGATAAGTGATTGGAAAAAGCAGCATCATTTTCGTGTGAGGATTTCATACGCAAGGATAAACGCAAGTGTACAATGGACTTCGCTGATTTTCGCAGGACAAGTGAAAAAGGATATATTACATCAGTCGTCCAGAACATTGCAAGAACTCTAGATCACCAACAAGAAGACCGCTGGTTAAGTACTGATAGAATAAAACTGTGATTGTGTCATTTTATTGTATGCAATATTGTTGTTATATGTACCAATCATACTTTGTTTCCAATTAAACACTTAGATTTTGTTAGCTTAATCAAACAGTGTATTTGTGTTGTGCATTCGTGTGAGTTCGGGTAAAAGGTGATTTTGGCCTTTGAGTCAAGTACGACTCGTAACACTACCAACTTTCACAGGTACGATCCTGTGTTGCACAAGAACTTTGACACAGGGGTTGATGCTGTACCAACTTCGAGAGTTGCCGGTTCAATATCACACACAGCACTTCAAAACAGCAACACTGCTGATGAGGTCAACTGATGGTTGATGAAACGTCCAGAAAGAGTTTTGACTGGTCTTGATCAGATGAAATTCTTTATGTTATGAACAAACAAAAGAATCAGTTATTGTTTCGACGCTCGGTAGAATCATGGAACTATGGCCTTCAACTTAAAATGGGTGATATCGGGTTAAATTGTTAAAATAGTGCCAAGTATTGTACTACAAGGGACTGGAAAATACAAGGTTGGGTGGGTCTTTTCAAGCAACTGAATTCCATTATAGGAATTATTCCGTCAAAATGAATAGGTCATTGTACTAAGAAAGGCCACCGGCAAGTGCCATATTTGGTCCATACAATCATCCCCGCAATGTTGACGCCTGTATAATGGTTTCTAACCAAAATTAACCCCATATTTGGTCCTTTTTTTTGCCCGCGCTTTGCGCGCATTTGTACCATAAACTTATTTTGTCAGCAAAAGGTACTGGATTCACTGGACTTCAAGAAATGTTCACCAACCCATATGTCAAAAAGAAATCTATGCCACTGTTAATGATGTATGTTTTTGGTTTCTTTTTTAGGACATGAAGGGGGGGTCAAACAAATTTAGACCATAAAAAGGGGGGATCAAAAAAAATCCACCCTTTTTTAGGGGGGATCAAAAAAATTTTGACGTCCGAGGTTCCAACTTTTCCAACACCCAACCCCCACCAAAGTATTTATGAACACGCCCTAAGCTTGAACTTTATGGATACAACACTTACAATTTCGCCGTGTTTTAAATTTTCTTTCGCAATAAATTCACAACAAATTATCTGTTTCTCACCGAATGAGCATGATGAAAGAAACACCACAGCAACCGAAAAAGCCATGACTTAAACTAATCAAAAGAAGAAACGCTGATAAGTGTCTCGAAGAAATTGAGTGGAGAAGGAAACAACATCAGTTAAAAAAACAGGTGTAGGACATAATTGCCTGAAATTATGAGACCATCGGCTTTTGCAGGGTATACGGACAGTCAGGTATATATCAAACGGTCCTATAACTTTTAGGATATTCCTATTTTTACCACGAAGCAAACACCGAGCCGTGCATCTAACACGGACCATGAGGAAGGACCGTGTGGACAAGTATCCGTGCAAGTTATGAGTATGACCTTGCACTACCTCCGTAATACGGTAACACGGAGGTAAGCTCCCGTGTAACGATCATGCCTGATGTAACCCAAAACCTTTGTCCTTGCCCCGAAAAGGGAACTAGGGGAAAAATTAGTTAGGGGAGAAATGTATTTCACCTGAAAATCGGACATATATGTAAACTTTATTGTTTTTAAATGTATGAATGTGATAATAACGTTTTTTTAAATTACTTTATTTTGCCTCATTCAATCGAAATTTTTGTAATGCTAATAAAATAAAAGAGAACCCTTTCAAAGAATTTTGTAAATTTCAAAAAAGATTCAAAAATTCTGAAATTACAAAAAAAAAACTTACCTTCGAGCGCACAAGTTTATTTCTTCTGGGTAAGAATTATTTTCTTACATGCAACAGTTTTCTCTTGCAGGCTAAAAATTTGATAAATAGGTCATCATATAAAAAAATCATGCATGAACCCATTTATCAAATTTCTAACCTGCAAGGAAAAAGCTGTTATATGCAAGAAAAAAATCCAACCCAGCAGAAAAAAGCTTGTACACTTAAATGGTTTTTTTTTGTATTATCAGAATTTCAGATTTTTTAACATTTTCCAAAATTATGTGGAAGGTTTTTCCTTCATATAATAAGTCACAAAAAATAGCCATATTGATGAGATGAGGCTAAATAAAGTAATTAAAATTTCATTAACATATATTCATTCATTTAATTCCCTAAACATACTAAATATATTATAGGTCCTATTTTTAGGTGACATTAATTTTATCCCTACTGTCTGTCCAATTAACTTAGATACCCAGTTGTTGTTACTTATTTGAAAAAATATCAACTTTCAAAGAAAGTCATGAAAGAAAAGTGTTTTAAAAACATTTGCTGAGACCTAACGGGATTTTTGTGTTTTCTCATTATACGGATTTGCAGGTATGATGATTTTGGATAGATAATGGATGAACATTAAATTAATTATACTCCTCACCAAAATCATTTGTTCAATATAATTTAGTTCATAAAATGCAGACAGTGTTTCTTATTGTCGTATTTATTCTTCGTGATCCCAGCTGTCCCTCAGCCAAATACAGCAATTCGGCGCGGTATTTGAATCTTCTTCTGTGCATGCTTGTGGCTTGTCCCAATCCTATAAACAATACAAATACTATGCCCTATGAATGCTCTGATGTTATTGGTGAGGAGTATAATCCACAATATACTCCAGACCAACGCACTGAAGGGTCTATTGTTCTATTGTGTCCGATTTGAGCGCTGACATATTGGAAAATGTTGCCAATCAATATTCATGAGAGTGTACATTCAACGTCCAGTTATCGAAATTGGGTGACATGTGTTTGGCAGGTGTGAAATATATCTGACTGGGTGTTTTAATTACGTAACGTATTAAGGTTTTGGCATCATTTTAAAAATGGCTGCCTAGTGCTGTTATATGCTTAGATTCTATAATAATTATTATTATTTTCTTTATTCATTCCTTTCTTTTCCTTTCTCTGCACTTATTCTTTCTTATGCACACACTTAAGCAGTGGCGTAGATTTATTTTTGACATGGGGGGGGGGTTAAGTACCCAGTACAGTACCCCTTATGGTACAAATGCGCGGGAAAATTTTAGCATAGGCCTATTGAAACTAAACTGGTGAAATATGGGACAAACGTGGAATTAATGGCATTTTGTGGCTAAAATGACCAAATATGAGGTTAATTTTGACAGAAACCAATACACAGGCGTCAATATTGGGAGGGGGGTGATTATATCAACCATCCCCCTGGCAAAATATTGGGGATTTATCCCCAACTCCCCCGATCTACGCCTACGTAATTTAGAGCCCTGTGACTGCATCGCTTTCCTTCTGAAAAAAAATCTTTTTTGGGTCGGTCGGGAAAGGGCAAACAAACAATTTTTAGGCCTTATTATCAGGGCATTTTAGCCGAATGGATGCATGCGCAGTGGCGTGCCGTGTCCGTGGCTCGCCTACCCGGGGGCTACAGAAAAGTTAAATTGGGGCACCATTCATCAATAGCCCAAAAAGGTTGCGCTATTTTATTTAGGCCCTATTATAAGTGGGGGAAGGGGAGGGTGCGGGTGAGGATATAAAATGTCAACATTTTTTTTATTAGTAAAAATTTTTGTAACAAAAACAGCTCAAATTGTCAACAACCGCAAATACATTCATTCGTTTCACAATTTTTCATTTTCGCCCCTTGTTCACTTTAATTATTCTTGCCACCCCTTCTTCTTCTCCCGCCCCTTCTTTCTTGCCTTTTCTTTCTGCTTTTATTCCGGGGGGCTCGCGCCCCAAAGCCCCCCTCCCCATACTCGCAACTTGGGATGACTATAGATTTTACAAACCCGTCACAAAACAAAATGTCCTTCCCCCGATGTAAGTGCCAAGTTGAGATTGTTATGGTAATTACTTCCAGTGTCAGTATCGACAATGGCCATGATAGGTTTCTCTTAACAATGCAATTTATCGATCACCAGAATAGACATGCGCAATGTATGCAGTTGATGCATTCTTCGCGCCGATTTTTAATAATTGATCTGCAGGCATTGTAAACAGAGGGCCGGATATTTTAGTGCTGCAGTAAACATGGCTGATAATGAGTGATAGGGTGATATGGTATGTACTAATTCATTTACTGCAATATACTTTTAGGGGATCCAAAAAGATGATCTGAAAGGTAGGCCCGATTAAAATTGGTTTGGTCAATGGCCCAATTTTATATTATTTCATTCTGGTCGTTTTATATCTGGTGGGGCCTTGCATAATACAGGAATCGGTGGTGGCCCATTGATTTCACATTTTGATGGGAGTAGGTCCTTTCCTCTTTCTGTAAGTCTAATATCACTCGACCTCAAGCTACAAGACATCACTACATTTACCACTATCCAGACCTTTATACCAGTCGTCAGTTACAACTGCGAGAAAACCACCTTCTCGCAAAACCGGGAGATTCGAGAGAAAAGCAATAGGCCTGTAATCGCTCGGATTATCTATTCGCTGTAGAAGTAGCAATGTAACAGGGCTCAATTATTGGACTGATTGGTTGAATAATAATATTGGTTTGTTCACCTGTTCACATTGACCACTTTTGAGAGTGATTTATAATCACTTACTAAGGATTTCAGCAAGTAAATACTAGTAGCAAAATGCTTCCAGATAGGCCTATGCACACTTTGATATGCTATAATGTAAAATGCAAAGTTGCATGATTTCACCCACCTTTATTATATTTATACCGTACTTTGTTACACGCAGGTGGCAATAAATACCTGCAGTTATGTCAAGCAGTGCCGACCAGAGATACAACGAAGAGATCATTGCATGCCAAAAAAGGGAAGATGGAAATATGATGCCTAGAGCTGGAGGAGAATGCACCACAAGAGGACTCAAAGCATCAGGTACATTTCAAAGTTTTTCGTAGTATAATTCCAAGAAAAAAACTCACTTTTTTCCATACAGTTTCGGCAATCCACTCTGTTGCCTTTCTCAATCAGGTACATGTTTACTATTTGTGATCCTATATTTATTTCAATAATCATCACTGCATGGACTACAGGGTGGTTCGAAGAAAAATGAAACCTATATATTTTTGACAGCAATATGTTTATTCTTTCTAAAATTATTTCAACTTTGTATTTACAAATCATTAAGTATTATAGACCTTAAAGAATTTTGTACTAGTGAAAAAGTCGTGAAAAATGAGCTGATAATACTGCTAATAGCAGTTTATATAAAATTCCAAAAATAGCAACATTAGCAAAAATTAAAAAATATTAAAAAATTCCTTCCTAGAAGGAAACTAATTTGATTGAGAAATTTGTTTTTTGTTTAAAAAAAATCATGCTTTTTATAATTTTCTCCAAAATTGAGTACCGGTATATTGTATTAAATAAGTCTTCAAAATTCCATTCACCCAGATGTGATTTTTAGCACATTTTGGACAAAACATCTGATGAAATATGATAATAGATTTAAAATCAAATATTGAATTGAATAAATAAGAAACACACATTGGAAGTCGGATAAAAGGTTTACAAAGTCATCAGACTTATTCTGAAATGAAAATTTCGTAAAATATCTTTAGCTGTTAAATGTAATATTATTTAATAGTATTTTCTCACATTCAGATCAATTTTGTCGCCCCTATTATAAGCCATGTTATTCTTAATGGGTTACACTTTGTTTCTCAAATTGGTTGTGAAATACATTCAAAAATATTGAATTAACATAAAATATTTATAAATGTTTTTCTCGGGGTACCTCTCTCCATATCCCTGTCCCGTTATATCCAGCTGGCTTCCTTGCCTCTGAGCACTTTTGGGCTTTGCCTGGCTCTTCGGCCGAATGTTATTAATAAATAACCGAATAAGTAAATAAATAAATAATAAATAAATAAAAAAAAGAAATAAAAAAAAATTTGCTGCCTTTCCTTTTGTGACAAATTTATAATTATCACAGTTTTTACATGGGGTACATTTTAATTGCTTGCTTGTAACAAAGATGCAGTCAATAAGTAAACAAATTTAGTTGCCCTTGGTGAGCCTTTTTAATAAGACTTGGCTTTCGCGATTTTCGGAATCCGCGGTTCTCAGCTCGGTACCTGTGGGTTGGTGGGAAGGGAACCATGTGTGACCCTGGTTTTGATTTAGGTTTGATTGGTTTAGGTCTTTGAGTTGTGCATGTGATGATGTTTCTGTTCAGAGCCCAACACATATATTGGAACTTGCAATTAGGGAGTGTTCAGAAATACTTTGGTGGGGGGGGCTGGTAAAAAGGGAGGGGGAACCAAAAGTTTTGAACCTTAAAAGAGGGGGGATCATGCCGCTTGTTCTTTTCTGCAAGCGGAGCGGCACACCTCTGAGCGGCAGCATCGCCAAAAATCGTATCAAGTTCTCTTACGTCAGACGTAGTGACAATTGACGCAACAGGAAAATTGTAGAACATAAATCTAACTTATAACTTTGAGACAGCAGGTTACGAACAGACCCGTTTCTGTACCAAAAACAACAGAGTGGGCGTTTTTGGCCTCGCACAGTAAACCAAAGATGATTTTACCCAACAAATTGGTAAATCTTTGCCCTGTTCTATTATACATTTTCACAGGATGTGGGCAGATGATCTTTTACAATTACGATGCAGTATTGGTTTGGATGACAGCTTGCAGTACATGGTATAATAGTATGGCATCAGATGGTGAATTGAGATACCGTATTGATGGTTGATAAGTGGTTGCAGATGGTAGGTTTAGAGTAACATGAAATATTTGAGTTCATCTCTAAGCGGTAAGTGAATTTCAATAGTTATTTTCTCATGCTGTTCTTTTAATTCCTAGCATGTAGTATCACATGGTTTCATGATTTACCCCTCATTCACCAGCGAGGGCTCTTCCCTATATAGACTCCCTCCAGGAATATAGCCCCTAAAAATATTTCACTGCCAACAGGCGCATTGACTTACGCACTCACTAACTCATTCACACAATCACTCACTCACCCACCCATACACTCAATCACTCACTCACCCATACACTTAATCACTCATTCACTCAATCACATAATCACTCAATATTACGGAACTCTGGAAAGTATATTAACATTGATTTAATTTTTTCAATTTCGTCAAAATTATTCTGTATTAATTATGTTGGACTCAAGGGCGGCGGAGCCGGGGGGCCAGTGGCCCCTCCACTTGTTTGACCAGGGGGCCTAGCCCCCCACTTTTAACCCATAATGTGCTGTGTGTAACATGTCTGGGTGAACATAAGTAATCAAATCTCTATTCTAGACCCAAGTAATCAAATCTCTATTCTAGACCCTATAACATGCTTTAAAAAAGTGTAAAAATGATGCACGAAATGCATCAATTGGTCCTTCATTTTGCAACTCCCCTGTGTTAATACACAGTGTGTAGGCCTATGGATAAACAAATTCCCTTTTTCGCTTCTGCTTCGGACACCCAACCCTAAAAGCAATAATTTATACAATAATAGTGAAAACTTACGCACGAATGGCTTCAATTTGGGCCTTCATTTAACCCATTTTCAGATTTTTCAAACTAAAATTGTACACAATAATAGTGCCAGAATGGTCCAACAAATGGCTTCAATTGGGCCTTCAGTTTGCAAAAGTTTCTCGCTTCTGAGGGGGCACATCCCCCTGCTTTCGCCCTTTTTTCTGCTTTGGACACCCGACACTTAATGTTTACAGTAATAATTTATACAGTTAATAATAGTGATAACTTGTCCACTAATGGCTTTAATAGCTTCATTTCACAAATTTTCGGGTTTTTCAAACTCATTGTACACAATAATAGCACAAATGGTTTCAATTGGGCCTTCATTTTGCAAAAGTTTCTCACTTCTGATAAGTATATTTGTGAAGAATTGTCAAGAATTGCAAATTTTAAGAAATATTTGTTATTTGTATCATTAATCTGGATATCCCATATTTTTTTCAGTGACCACTGATATGATGTATGCTTACTGAGCATGGAATGGAAAAGATCTTAGAAAATGTGAGTTCCAAAGTAAAATCACATAATACCATATTTAAATTGACCTGACCTGGACAAACTTCTCTAATTAAAAGTTGTTTTCTACATGCATGCCCTTCATCGGCACAACTGCATCATGTTGCATGTTTGAAAGATTCATTGCTGCTTATCTTATGTTACTTTCACCATTATTTTAGTCCTGGATCAAGTACAGTAAACTGATATATTCTTCCTCAGCTCTGATCTTCAGGCTAAACAGAGAGACCTTTGAGCTGTTAAATTCCGAGACCCAGAGTTTGATCTTGAGATTGAGACCAGCAAAAACAGGTCTCAAGAAGATCTTATTAAGACCTTCACTATTGGTAGAAATATACCGGATATCATTACAAAAGCCTTATTTTTGTGATAATGAGACTTCTTGGTTTAATAACAGTTACTCATGATCTCCTGCTTAATTTCCTTTTTTTTTTTTCAGTATTTTGGTATCGACTTGAAATACGGACTACTGATTGCATGATCTGTCTGACCAACCATACGCCCTACCTGTCATCAAGTCAACAATGCCTATAAAGATACCAAACAAATGATTCAGGTTTCAAAATGCCTTTTTCGTCAAGAACAACATCGGATTGGATCACCTCGGAAAATAAAACGGACCCGCACTGAAGCATATGGAAAGATATCGACACATCGCCAAGGATTGCCAGAAAGCAACTACGTCTATATAATGCACAAAAACTCTCTGAGCTTGGATTCCTCCAGAAGAAGAAACCTCCCGCGTTTTGCCTATCCCAAGGTCATTTGGGTTTGTTGCTGTTGGTTTTATCGCATGTTGTACCCATCAGCATTTTTTAATTTATGGAATTCTGGATATGTCATACCACCAATTTCAGCTGTCTTGTTTCCTGACTTCAAAAGGCACTTCGGACTTCAAACTCTTCTTTGGAATTACCAGTTTGATTCTCTAATTATATCATGTTGCTCATTCAACTTGCAAATGTTTATTCTGCTGTTCATTGTTTATAAAAACTATATTATTAAAACTATACTTATTAAAACGAAAACATTAATCATTAATTTTGTATAAGTAATTGTTTTTATAAACAATGAACAGCAGAATAAACAATTTTTATAAGTTTTGTATGTTTACTGTATTACTAATTTTTGATACTTTGTGTATAATGTATGTTATCTAGATATAATGTGATTTTACGGCTGACTGTTTCTCCTTGGATATAACCCATTAACCCAAAACCGCTTTATAATTTTTTTTTTTTTTTTGGCATTTTGTAAAACTTTTGTCGCTTGCATTACATGATCTAGTAAATGCATTCGAAGTAAATTAAATTTGCCCCCTCCCCGAGAGTATTCTGGTGCCGCCACTGCCATCAGAGCTCTTCTTAGGAATTCTGTTGATTCTGTAGTGCCCCCCCCCGTTTGCCCCTCCCCCACTTTTAACCATAATTACGAGAATTTTCACTTTTTCTGCTGTTTTTATTGTTTATAAAAACAATTACTTAATAACGATTACTGATTAATGTTTTATTGTATTGATAAGTCTTGTATGTTTAATTTACTATTAAGTTTTGTCACATGTTGTGTATATTATGTATGTTATCTAGATGTATTGTGATGTTGCGGCTGACTGTTTCTCCTTGGATATAATCCAAAACCGCTGTATAAGCAGTTTTATTTTTTGGCATTTTGTAACAATTTTGGGGCTTGCATACATGATCTAGTAAATGCATTCCAATACCACACTGTTCCTCGCTGCCTTTTATTTGGTTTTTTGTTTTGCTTTTTTTTTACTTTCCCTTTAGGTTGAGGTACGTGCGATTTCCTAGGTTTGTCTCATTCTGGTTAGGATTCCATTTTCTTAGGCCTCTAATAATCGTGGTGTTGGGATGTATGCATTGGATCATGTATATCAAAATGGGATGATGTGATTTTGGAATTTATCAAAAGGGGTGGGGTTTGGGATTTTAAACACACCGCTGCGATACGACCATACGGTGTACACATAAATAACGAAATCAAAATTACATGTCCAGGTATTGTGAGAAAAGCAGTTTTGCTCAAAACTCATTGATCTGAAGGATAACATGCGTATCGGAAAAATTTGCCCCTCCCAAAATATTGTCTTGCTCACTGTTTGCCCCCCCACTTTTGTGATCTGATCATAAAAACATTGTGTGCCCCCCCCGTTTGCCCCTCCCCACTTTTAACCATAATTACGAGAATTTTCACTTTTTGCAGACATTTTGCTCAAAATTGGTTGATTCGCCCTTTAAATCACTTTGGCCCCCCCCGAAACTCTGGTGCCGCCACTGCCATCAGAGCTCTTCTTAGGTATTCTATTGATTCTGTAGTTATATCATTCAGTTCATTTGACTTGCTAATGTATGTTATTCTGTTTTTATTGTTTATAAAAACAATTACTTAATAACGATTACTGATTAATGTTTTATTGTATTGATAAGTCTTGTATGTTTAATTTACTATTAAGTTTTGTCACATGTTGTGTATATTATGTATGTTATCTAGATGTATTGTGATGTTGCGGCTGACTGTTTCTCCTTGATATAATCCAAAACCGCTTTATAAGCAGTTTTATTTTTGGCATTTTGTAACAATTTTGGGGCTTGCATACATGATCTAGTAAATGCATTCCAATACCACACTCTGTTCCTCGCTGCCTTTTATTTGGTTTTTTGTTTTGCTTTTTTTAAACTTTCCCTTTAGGTTGAGGTACGTGCGATTTCCTAGGTTTGTCTCATTCTGGTTAGGATTCCATTTTCTTAGGCCTCTAATAATCGTGGTGTTGGGATGTATGCATTGGATCATGTATATCAAAATGGGATGATGTGATTTTGGAATTTATCAAAAGGGGTGGGGTTTGGGATTTTAAACACACCGCTGCGATACGACCATACGGTGTACACATAAATAACGAAATCAAAATTACATGTCCAGGTATTGTGAGAAAAGCAGTTTTGCTCAAAACTCATTGATCTGAAGAATAACATGCGTATCGGAAAAAATTTGCCCTCCCAAAAATATTGTCTTGCTCACTGTTTGCCCCCCCCCCCCACTTTTGTGATCTGATCATAAAAACATTGTGTGCCCCCCCCCCCCCGTTTGCCCCTCCCCCACTTTTAACCATAATTACGAGAATTTTCACTTTTTGCAGACATTTTGCTCAAAATTGGTTGATTCGCCCTTTAAATCACTTTGGCCCCCCGAAACTCTGGTGCCGCCACTGCCATCAGAGCTCTTCTTAGGTATTCTATTGATTCTGTAGTTATATCATTCAGTTCATTTGACTTGCTAATGTATGTTATTCTGTTTTTATTGTTTATAAAAACAATTACTTAATAACGATTACTGATTAATGTTTTATTGTATTGATAAGTCTTGTATGTTTAATTTACTATTAAGTTTTGTCACATGTTGTGTATATTATGTATGTTATCTAGATGTATTGTGATGTTGCGGCTGACTGTTTCTCCTTGGATATAATCCAAAACCGCTTTATAAGCAGTTTTATTTTTTGGCATTTTGTAACAATTTTGGGGCTTGCATACATGATCTAGTAAATGCATTCCAATACCACACTCTGTTCCTCGCTGCCTTTTATTTGGTTTTTTGTTTTGCTTTTTTTACTTTCCCTTGAGGTTGAGGTACGTGCGATTTCCTAGGTTTGTCTCATTCTGGTTAGGATTCCATTTTCTTAGGCCTCTAATAATCGTGGTGTTGGGATGTATGCGTTGGATCATGTATATCAAAATGGGATGATGTGATTTTTGGAATTTATCAAAAGGGGTGGGGTTTGGGATTTTAAACACACCGCTGCGATACGACCATACGGTGTACACATAAATAACGAAATCAAAATTACATGTCCAGGTATTGTGAGAAAAGCAGTTTTGCTCAAAACTCATTGATCTGAAGGATAACATGCGTATCGGAAAAAAATTTGCCCCTCCCAAAAATATTGTCTTGCTCACTGTTTGCCCCCCCCCTTTTGTGATCTGATCATAAAAACATTGTGTGCCCCCCCCCCCCCGTTTGCCCCTCCCCCACTTTTAACCATAATTACGAGAATTTTCACTTTTTGCAGACATTTTGCTCAAAATTGGTTGATTCGCCCTTTAAATCACTTTGCCCCCCCCCCCCGAGAAATTCTGGTGCCGCCACTGCCATCAGAGCTCTTCTTAGGTATTCTATTGATTCTGTAGTTATATCATTCAGTTCATTTGACTTGCTAATGTATGTTCTGCTGTTTTTATTGTTTATAAAAACAATTACTTAATAACGATTACTGATTAATGTTTTATTGTATTGATAAGTCTTGTATGTTTAATTTACTATTAAGTTTTGTCACATGTTGTGTATATATGTATGTTATCTAGATGTATTGTGATGTTGCGGCTGACTGTTTCTCCTTGGATATAATCCAAAACCGCTTTATAAGCAGTTTTATTTTTTGGCATTTTGTAACAATTTTGGGGCTTGCATACATGATCTAGTAAATGCATTCCAATACCACACTGTTCCTCGCTGCCTTTTATTTGGTTTTTCGTTTTGCTTTTTTTTTATTTTCCCTTTAGGTTGAGGTACGTGCGATTTCTAGGTTTGTCTCATTCTGGTTAGGATTCCATTTTCTTAGGCCTCTAATAATCGTGGTGTTGGGATGTATGCATTGGATCATGTATATCAAAATGGGATGATGTGATTTTTGGAATTTATCAAAGGGTGGGGTTTGGGATTTTAAACACACCGCTGCGATACGAACATACGGTGTACACATAAATAACGAAATCAAAATTACATGTCCAGGTATTGTGAGAAAAGCAGTTTTGCTCAAAACTCATTGATCTGAAGGATAACATACGTATCGGAAAAAAATTGCCCCTCCCAAAAATTTTGTCTTGCTCACTGTTTGCCCCCACTTTTGTGATCTGATCATAAAAAACATTGTGTGCCCCCCTCCCTTTTGCCCCTCCCCCACTTTTAACCATAATTACGAGAATTTTCACTTTTTGCAAACATTTTGCTCAAAATTGGTTGATTCGCCCTTTAACTCACTTTGCCCCCCGAAACTCTGGTGCCGCCACTGCCATCAGAGCTCTTATGTTTTCTATTGATTCTGTAGTTATATCATTCAGTTCATTTGACTTGCTAATGTATGTTCTGCTTTTTTTATTGTTTATAAAAACAATTACTTAATACCGATTACTGATTAATGTTTTATTGTATTGATAAGTCTTGTATGTTTAATTTACTATTAAGTTTTGTCCCATGTTGTGTATATTATGTATGTTATCTAGATGTATTGTGATGTTGCGGCTGACTGTTTCTCCTTGGATATAATCCAAAACCGCTTTATAAGCAGTTTTATTTTTGGCATTTTGTAACAATTTTGGGGCTTGCATACATGATCTAGTAAATGCATTCCAATACCACACTGTTCCTCGCTGCCTTTTATTTGGTTTTTTGTTTTGCTTTTTTTTACTTTCCCTTTAGGTTAAGGTACGTGCGATTTCCTAAGTTTGTCTCATTCTGGTTAGGATTCCATTTTCTTAGGCCTCTAATAATCGTGGTGTTGGGATGTATGCATTGGATCATGCATATCAAAATGGGATGATGTGATTTTTGGAATTTATCAAAAGGGGTGGGGTTTGGGATTTTAAACACACCGCTGCGATACGACCATACGGTGTACACATAAATAACGAAATCAAAATTACATGTCCAGGTATTGTGAGAAAAGCAGTTTTGCTCAAAACTCATTGATCTGAAGGATAACATACGTATCGGAAAAAAATTGCCCCTCCCAAAAATATTGTCTTGCTCACTGTTTGCCCCCACTTTTGTGATCTGATCATAAAAACATTGTGTGCCCCCCCGTTTGCCCATCCCCACTTTTAACCATAATTACGAGAATTTTCACTTTTTGCAGACATTTTGCTCAAAATTGGTTGATTCGCCCTTTAAATCACTTTGCCCCCCCGAGAAATTCTGGTGCCGCCACTGCCATCAGAGCTCTTCTTAGGTATTCTATTGATTCTGTAGTTATATCATTCAGTTCATTTGACTTGCTAATGTATGTTCTGCTGTTTTTATTGTTTATAAAAACAATTACTTAATAACGATTACTGATTAATGTTTTATTGTATTGATAAGTCTTGTATGTTTAATTTACTATTAAGATTTGTCACATGTTGTGTATATATGTATGTTATCTAGATGTATTGTGATGTTGCGGCTGACTGTTTCTCCTTGGATATAATCCAAAACCGCTTTAGGCCTATAAGCAGTTTTATTTTTTGGCATTTTGTAACAATTTTGGGGCTTGCATACATGATCTAGTAAATGCATTCCAATACCACACTCTGTTCCTTGCTGCCTTTTATTTGGTTTTTAGTTTTGCTTTTTTTTACTTTCCCTTTAGGTTGAGGTAGTGCGATTTCCTAGGTTTGTCTCATTCTGGTTAGGATTCCATTTTCTTAGGCCTCTAATAATCGTGGTGTTGGGATGTATGCATTGGATCATGTATATCAAAAAGGGATGATGTGATTTTGGAATTTATCAAAGGGGTGGGGTTTGGGATTTTAAACACACCGCTGCGATACGACCATACGGTGTACACATAAATAACGAAATCAAAATTACATGTCCAGGTATTGTGAGAAAAGCAGTTTTGCTCAAAACTCATTGATCTGAAGGATAACATACGTATCGGAAAAAAATTGCCCCTCCCAAAAATATTGTCTTGCTCACTGTTTGCCCCCACTTTTGTGATCTGATCATAAAAACATTGTGTGCCCCCCTCCCTTTTGCCCCTCCCCCACTTTTAACCATAATTACGAGAATTTTCACTTTTGCAAACATTTTGCTCAAAATTGGTTGATTCGCCCTTTAAATCACTTTGCCCCCCCCCCCCCAGAAACTCTGGTGCCGCCACTGCCATCAGAGCTCTTCTTATGTATTCTATTGATTCTGTAGTTATATCATTCAGTTCATTTGACTTGCTAATGTATGTTCTGCTGTTTTTATTGTTTATAAAAACAATTACTTAATAACGATTACTGATTAATGTTTTATTGTATTGATAAAGTCTTGTATGTTTAATTTACTATTAAGTTTTGTCACATGTTGTGTATATTATGTATGTTATCTAGATGTATTGTGATGTTGCGGCTGACTGTTTCTCCTTGGATATAATCCAAAACCGCTTTATAAGCAGTTTTATTTTTGGCATTTTGTAACAATTTTGGGGCTTGCATACATGATCTAGTAAATGCATTCCAATACCACACTGTTCCTCGCTGCCTTTTATTTTTTTTTTTTTTTTTTTTTTTGCATTTTTTACTTTCCTTTTAGGTTGAGGTGCGTGCGATTTCATAGGTTTGTCTCATTCTGGTTAGGATTCCATTTTCTTAGGCCTCTTATAATCGTGGTGTTGGGATGTATGCATTGGATCATGTATATCAAAATGGGATGATGTGATTTTTGGAATTTATCAAAAGGGGTGGGGTTTGGGATTTTAAACACACCGCTGCGATACGACCATACGGTGTACACATAAATAACGAAATCAAAATTACATGTCCAGGTATTGTGAGAAAAGCAGTTTTGCTCAAAACTCACTGATCTGAAGGATAACATACATATCGGAAAAAATGTGCCCCTCCCAAAAATATTGTCTTGCTCACTGTTTGTTCCCTCCCCCGCCCACTTTTGTGATCTGATCCAAAAAACATTGTGTGCCCCACTCCAAATTGGTTGATCCGAAAAATGTTTGCCCCTCATTCCAAAAAATATTGTCTTGTCCCTGGTTGCCTCCCCCCCCCCACTTTTCTGATCTGATCCAAAAAAATATTGTAGGAATCGCCTTGAAAAAAATTATTATTATTGTTATTATTATTATTATTGTTATTATTGTTATTGTTAATGTGATTATTATTTATTATTGAAGAGAAATATTAAAGATAAGCTCTTTAAAATATTGTTATATTCCTTGTTTTGTCATTATGTGTCCCATTGTCAATGCAATGCAAGTTTTTAGGCTGCGATCATTTATATTTAAAGCAGGCACCCAGGCTTTTTTTTTACCCCATGGTTGCCCAGTTTTGGCTCCTGGTGTGTCCAATATTTTACACTGTAAACTATAGGACCAGGAGCCATCTTTGGGAACAGGCCTGTTACCGACACTGCTCCTGGATCCAGTCCGCTTAGGGAGTGTTAATAAATACTTTGGTGGGGGGGGACTGGAAAATATTGAGGGGGGGGATCAAAATATTTTGGGTCCTAAAAAGGGATAAAAAAAATCAGTCCTTAATAGGGGGATCAAAAAAATTTGAGGGTAAATTTCCGGGGTAAAATGTACGAGAAGGCATGTACATCTCAAAATTTTTGCTCGCTCCGCGCGCATGAATTTTAAGTATTCAATTTTGTAATCTCAAGCTACAAATCAACAAAATGTGCGCATTTACAAATGACTCCAATGAGTAATAACTGGAAACGGTAATTTTTAGCTAATGAGTTAATGACCATAGGGGTAGATACCCCCCTCCCCCAATATTTTGATAGGGGGATGGTCCATACAATCATCCCCCCCCCCATATGTTGACGCCTGTATATGGGTTTCTAACCAAAATTAACCTCATATTTGGTCATTTTAAAATAAAAAGTACCAATTTTTTTTGCAGTTCGCGCAAATTAATTCCAGTTTTGTACTATATTTCACCAGTTTAGCTTCAATATGGCAAATTTTTTTGCGCACTTCGCGTGCATTTGTATAGGCCTACCATAAACTTATTTTGTCGGCAAAAGGGATTCACTGGACTTTTCTCCAACCCCAACGTCAAAAAGAAATCTATGCCACTGTTTAAATAATGATACGTCGGCCTATATTTTTGGTTTCTTTTTTTAGGACATGAAGGGGGGATCAACAATATTTTAGACCATAAAAAGGGGGGATCAAAAAAATCCACCCTTTTTAGGGGATCAAAAATTGTTCGACGTCCAAGCTTCAAACTTTTCCAACCCCCACCCCACCCCCACCAAAGTATTTATGAACACTCCCTTATAATACCGACCAAATGTGACATCATATCCTCATGAATATTTTTGAGGTGTAGCCTAATATTTTCCCGGGGGGCACTCGCATTGCCCAGCTATACGGGTATGTGCCGCGGCGACGACCCTAGTTCGCAACGCAAACTTAGAAAAACGGGCAAACAGACACATCATTTATCGGTATGACATTTTCGTTATTGGTGACGCCCTATCTACTACGGTATGGGTTCCCTGTACTAGACGACCCCCTTTTTCAGAGCCGCTAGCCGTTCCTTAGACCCACTGAATTCATTGATTGCCGCTCTTTAGCCCCAACAATCCCAGATCACCGATCTCCGCTCTCATTGGCATTTTGATTTTGAAGCCCAAAAGCTTCAAAGGGAATTTGCCATCAATTTCTTCCCCATTGAAACACATTGTACGGAATAAGGTGGATTTTGGGTGGGATTTTGGGCTCCTTGTACTAGTGGCAACACTGGTTGGTTGTTTGTAAACAGTGATTGCAGCACTGTCGCGAGTGCTGAGGCCTTCAGCTGTCATATAAAACGTTTTGCTGGAAATAAATGATTTTTTATCTCTTTTGGGAATAAAATTGCCAAATAAGTATGTACGCGTCCTTGCAGCTGGCGATAACTGTGAATTAAAGGTTTTTACTCGCACCTGTTTATTTTGCGCACTATTTGTTTTGTTTTATGTCATGCTTGTGCCACGCATGACCACCCTCGCAGTGCGTTTGATACTCATCTATTTGAGGACTGCACAACCATGGAAGAAGAAGAAGAAAAGGTAATTTACGATCTACTGGTTTATTTAGGGTCATGTTTTTATACTGGGCACCTATAAAGGGTGGCTCTGTTGCATTCTTACTCATCAAGACGTGTTTACATGCATGTAGTTTATTTATTTGATATTTATTATGAGCTTGTCTAGTACTATTTTGTTCCTCAGACATTGGCCTTTCAATTTCTGAAACAAAAAATTATGATTTTCATTTGTACTAATTGTAACTCGGAATTGGTTTGGAGTATCACAGATTTTTGGGTTGCCCTGCAGGGCACTAGTCCAAATCATGTTCAAAGTTTAGGAATTCTATGGGCAAAATGCATTGCTGTTAACATCTTATTTGAAAATTGTTAAAAGGAAATGAGAATTAAGAGATTATTTTAACCTTGGCTGTACATGTGAATCCTAAGACAAATCCAAGCCAACATTTTTTCAATGCAACAAGATTCTGCCTTGATACCTTAATTTTTCTTCAAAAATTCATCTGTCGGAGGGTAGGGCCTATCAGAGCAGTGGTAGATGCTCTTCCTGACAGTGTCTCTCCTGTGCTTGTCACGCCTATCTGTCAATGATACATGTATTAAAGAACAAATACAAGATATGATTCACATATTTTTTCAATGTCAAAAAATAATTACCACAAAACTTACTGTGCAAAAAATGAAAAAAATAATACCACATTACATAAATTGCCTTCTTTTGCCACTTTTAGTATTTACTCATTCCTTTTCCTCTCCATTCAACTATCATATCTCCAAAGTGTATTCAAAGAATTCATTTCATTTTATTAAAAAAAGCATCCTGGCCCTAAGACCAAATGTTTCTGGACAAATGTGCAGTGACTGCCACTGATGAGTAGTGAACACAGTCAACACACAATAAAAATTCCTTTAAAAAAGGAATGGGCGCCCAACTGTTTGGATACTTTTTTTTTCTCTTTAAAACAATAATGTAATATTAGCATAGAAAGAAGTCCATTAATTTTGTATTTTAAACAAAGAATATACGCACAACATTTTATCCCGAACATATCAGAAAACAATAATAAAATCAAATCCAAGCAAATTGTTGTTTTATTTCTAAGCTGGGCATACTTTTAAGCAATACAGTTGCGAAGTAAATCTAGCAAGACCGAAATTAGACGCTCTTTGCAAAGTCAAGCCAAACAAGAGAAATGTGTCTGATTGGGGAAGGTGTTCTGACAATCCAAATATAAACTTAGTCCACCTCAAATGACCTGTAACAATTTGTGATTGACATTACTTAATTCACCTCGGATGACTTTGATCTGACATTCAACTTTTTCGTTCTTACACCAATCATATCCATAACAATTTAACTCTTACAACTTCCTCCTGTCAACTCTCTAATTTAAAACTCTAAATTTCTGTCTGTCTGTCTGTCTACAGTTTGTGACAATTATTATGATAAGCATGCAAACATTGCTGGGTAGATAACAGGATTTAGTTATTTACTTAATCCAATCATGGAGGTAGTATAGCTACAACCTTGGCAAAAAATGTTGCCACACCTGAGCGTTAATTGGCCAACATCCTTCCCCGCTCCCCTCTTGCAATGTTGATTTGGACAAAATCGTCATCATTTCTACATTACAGTCTCCCAACATTGGAAAATGGGGGTGGGGGTGGGGGGGGGGGGGGGGGGTAGGGGCAAGTGTAATCTGAATGTGCATTTGCAACTATTATACAAAATAGTACGGAACTATCCCATATTTAGCTTCGATTGCGTGCTTTTAACACCATAACGTGCTGGTGTGGCCCTGGTGTGGCAACGAATTTCCGCCAGAGTTGTAGTAGGCTTACTACCTCCATGATCCAATCATGGCAATAACGTCAATTTTGGTCTTCAGTGTTTTAAAATACAACAATGTAGAACATGTATAATTAATATGCCGTGTTGTTTGCATACAGTTTTCCACCCAATTGTGCCACCATATTGCAACTTTGGCAATAACCGCTATATAGATTCTATGGTAATTAGCAAACAAAAGCCATCAGTAGAGTCCTCGTTAATTGATCTTATCACTATGGACCACAATAGTCTCATCCCAATGGCATAGTCCAATAACCTCAATTACATAATCATAGTGCAAAATTTGACCTCAAGTTGCAGAGTATGAGTTTGTGTACCCAAATTTTCAAAGGATGAAAGTAGGCCTACAAATGTATTAGGGCTTAAGAACTGTTCCCATGATAGATGAGCATGTTGTGGATCCTAGTGTATGGTCAAATGTCACCGTCTATCGGGTTTCTAAGGCACACGGTAAACTGGTTGAACCCATACAAAGGTCAGGATTTATTTGGTGTTTTTATAAATCCTAATTTTGTATTTTAAACAAAGAATATACGCTCACCATTTTATCCTGTGCATATCAGAAAACAATAATAAAATAAAATCCAAGCAAATTGTGGTTTTATTTCTGAGCTGGGCATAATTTTAGCAAAACAATTGCGAAGTCAATCTAGCAAGAGTGAAATTAGAAGCTTTTCACAAAGAATCACAAAGTCATGCCTATATTTTGGCGCCTCCGTAGAGGGCGCCAAAAAACCACAGCCACCCTAGCCCTATGGATGGGGTGTACAATGTCTGTGTGCATGTTTTCTCTCTTTCAAGAGTTTAATGAATTGAGAGTTCCATGAAAGAAATTTTAGATATTTTTATATAGTCAAAATATTAATTAAAATATGTATAATTATCAATTATTTCATTAACAATAACAGTAATGATTCTGGGAAGTGACAGATAAATCTAAATAATTTTGTGGATATGTTGGATATTATGACAACAAATTTTGAATCAAATTTGAGATCTATTTTGACATTTTTAGATAATCATTTCACATTTTCAGTCCCAGAACAACGCCAAATATGGATTAAAAGACCTTTGACCTTGGATGTACATAAGCATGTTATGATCTAATAGGAAACTGTGCATATCAACAAACACCATTTCTATCAAAAAGGCAACGTCTGATATAATTTGAAACCACATAAATTACTAGAGTTGGTTCTTCTCTTGGATTTGGACCAAGCTTTAGAATATCGAATGTTGCGTTTTGAAATAAAACAAACCAGAAATTTATCACCCATTGTAAAAGATATGGAACATGTACCGAATACATGTACATACATTGGCTGACCTTGTGGATTTCCTGGCCCAGCCATGCTAACCACATAAGGAGATTATACGATTAACCTAGTGCAGCTATTGTCATAGCAGGGTATATTATGTAATACTCCTGATCCATATTTGGCGTTCTCTTGGACTGATTTTACAAGGATCTAATTGGACTTTCTGTGTCCAAGTTTGAGCCGAACCGAGTGTTTGTGTCCGAGTCCGGCAAAAAGTGGACTTGAGTCCGATCGATACATCACCATAGGCGTAGATCCCCCCCCCAATATTTTGCCAAGGGGGATGCTCCATACAACCCCCAATGTTGACCCCTGAATATAGGTTTCTGACCACATATTTGCCCATTTTAACCCCAAAAGTGCAAATTTCTGTGCGCTTTGCGCACATTTATTCCACTTTCGCACCATATTTCATCAGTTTAGCTTCAAAATAAAATTTTTCACACGCTTCGAGTGAAATTTGTACCATAAACTTATTTTGTCGCCAAAAGGTGCTGGATTCACTATACTTCAAGAATTTTTTTCCAACCCCATCCCCCCTCCAATGTCAAAAAGAAATCTACGCCACTATACATCACTGATTTATGATAAGATGTCACAAACTAGTTTTTATTCCTTTTAAGGGGGTACTACACTACAATAAATTTGTGTCTATTTTTGCATTTTTCTCAATAACTAGTAACAAAATTTATGTATATTATAGGGGAAAGGAATCCAATTACTACACTGGAATTTCAGTGACCTAAGACAAGCGGTTCATTACTTATGATAAGAAATAAGGTACCGCTAGGAGGTACCTCATTTCCTATCATATATACTGAACCGCTTGTCTTGAGTCACTGAAATTTCAGTGTAGTAATTGGGTTCCTTGCCCCAATAATACACATAACTTTTTTTACCAGTGTGATATTATTTTTTGAGAAAAATCCAAAAATAGTCACAAATTTACCACAGGGGGTGTAGTACCCCTTAAATATACTGATGAAGAAGATTTTGCAAAGTTGCAAAATTTTCATTCATTCATTTTACACCAAAGGGGGCTATGTACTGCACACAGTATCAACATGTATGAGAAGTTGATGCATACTTACAATTTAAGAGATTGAAAATTAATAAATCAGCTGGATTTTTTTATATTCTGTATGATTGAATTAAATTACAACTTAAAAAGTGAAATAAATTCGTTTTACAGCCATTTTAGCCTAATTACCTATAACTAATGAATTATAATAATTTTGACCCCAAGTTTCCAAACCTGCCACTTGAAAGATTGTTCTTGGTGCAAAAAACAGTAGTGTATGGATAATATCACTGTGGTTTGTTCAGGGACCTGTGTATGAAGTACATGTACTAGCTGGAGCACAGGGTGGCAGTTTGAACCAAAAACTGTGTACATGCATGTGAAATAAATAATATTTTAGAAAAATAAATCAAACAAGTTAAAATACACTGGGGGTTCTACCTAGTTGAAGGTATATGAGGATGTGCCATGATTTTTGGGTCCTTTTCAGCGATTTTGGTATATTGATTGGTGGCTATTCAGTAAAAACCAATATTTGGTTTTTGACCAATATTTTGCAATTAGGGTATTTGCATAATTGTTCAGCCTGATGTGGCAGTGATGTGATGCGTTGAGGCAGCTGATCCAATACTTTCTATTTTGGTTGGTGTGGGGGGGGGGGTCATATGATTTTCATGTAGCTCGGAGGGGGGGTCATATGGTTTTTATTATCGGAGAAGGGGGGTCATATAGTTTTCGGCAGTGACTTTCTGTCTGCTCCCGGCCCCCCTCCGGTAGAAATAAGGTACCGCTAGGAGGTACCTCATTTCCTGTCATATATACTGAACCGCTTGTCTTGAGTCACTGAAATTTCAGTGTAGTAATTGGGTTCCTTGCCCCAATAATACACATAACTTTTTTTACCAGTGTGATATTATTTTTTGAGAAAAATCCAAAAATAGTCACAAATTTACCACAGGGGTGTAGTACCCCCTTAATATACTGATGAAGAAGATTTTGCAAAGTTGCAAAATTTTCATTCATTCATTTTACACCAAAGGGGGCTATGTAGGCCTACTGCACACAGTATCAACATGTATGAGAAGTTGATACATACTTACAATTTAAGAGATTGAAAATTAATAAATCAGCTGGATTTTTTTATATTCTGTATGATTGAATTAAATTACAACTTAAAAAATGAAATAAATGCCTTTTACAGCCATTTTAGCCTAATTACCTATAACTAATGAATTATAATAATTTTGACCCCAAGTTTCCAAACCTGCCACTTGAAAGATTGTTCTTGGTGCAAAAAAACAGTAGTGTATGGATAATATCACTGTGGTTTGTTCAGGGACCTGTGTATGAAGTACATGTACTAGCTGGAGCACAGGGTGGCAGTTTGAACCAAAAACTGTGTACATGCATGTGAAATAAATAATATTTTAGAAAAATAAATAAAACAAGTTAAAATACACTGGGGGTTCTACCTAGTTGAAGGTATATGAGGATGTGCCATGATTTTTGGGTCCTTTTCAGCGATTTTGGTATATTGATTGGTGGCTATTCAGTAAAAACCAATATTTGGTTTTTGACCAATATTTTGCAATTAGGGTATTTGCATAATTGTTCAGCCTGATGTGGCAGTGATGTGATGCGTTGAGGCAGCTGATCCAATACTTTCTATTTTGGTTGGTGTGGGGGGTCAAATGATTTTCATGTAGCTCGGAGGGGGGTCATATGGTTTTTATTATCGGAGAAGGGGGGTCATATAGTTTTCGGCAGTGACTTTCTGTCTGCTCCCGGCCCCCCTCTGGTAGAAATAATGAACGGTCCCTAAATTGCTGAAAAAGGGAGTAGATTGCCATTCACATGACTCATGCTGATATATACGAGTGCCCCCATCCCCGTCACAGGATAGAGTGCTGAAAATATAATGGCACTTTTTCGGTTTCTGAAACTATTATAAATCGGAGAAACTACCAAAGATGCCAGTAAAACGCATGATGCAGAGTGCACAGTCCAGGGGGAGGGGGTAATTCAATATGAAATGGATATAGGTGTATGAGGGCTGGCACTTTCACAGTAAAGTGCATTCGGTGAAAGCAAAATATAAACTAGATGGACCGCAGTTCTTGGATGTCGCGGTTTTCGACGCAAAGCGTCAACCGAGATGCCTCCACCAAAGGGAGCAATGTGGCACTCAAAAGTTGATACAAAGCTTCAAGCCTAACAGAGGAGACTGAATTTGACCTCAGATGATACCTGGAAGACCCCAAAACAACCTTCCAATGACACCTGGGTGACCCCGGATGACCTTCAAAATTTTTGGCTGTAAATGGTGACAATACCCACCAAGTTTCATGCCCATAGGACAAATATTAGGAATTTGACAGTTTTTACTAATTTGACCTCAGATGACCCCAAAATGGCCTCCCAAAAATTTGGCTCTAAATGTTGACCTTACCCACCAAGTTTCATGCCCATATGATAGTTTTTACTAATTTGACCTCAGATGACCCCTGGTGACCCCAAAATGACCTTCCAAAAATTTCGCTCTAAATGTTGACTGTACCCACTAAGTTTCATGGGTCTATTGCCATTTGGTCTAATACCATTTCGTCTAATTCCCGTTTAGTCTATATTCAATCGGTCTATTACCAGAAAGGCTAATTGCCACTTAGTCTAATAATCATATAGTCTAATGGCCATTTAGTCTAATATTGTTTGGTCTAATAACCGGTATGTCTACTAACCATATAGTCTAATAACCATTTGGTCTAATATTTCTTTAATAAGCATTTGGTCTAATATCCATTTGGTCTAATAACCGTTAGGTTAAGCTTAAAATCTTGAAAATGGTGGAAAAAGAGGATAGATTCTGCAAATAGAGGATAGATTCTGCAAATAATGTTGCGATTTACCGCGTTTTCCGAAGTGACATGGGGGCTCTTATTTGCCGATGATTTTACATGCAGAAACTCACACAGGTGATTACACCATTTGGCTATTCCAGTTGAAATCCATACACCCCCAGTCAAATTTGACACTGTATCAGGCATCAGCTACACTTGAGTATGTACAGTACACAGACTGGAAAGTTTCTTAATTCTTAATATTGACTGCCTTGAAATTGCAGGGGTTGAAAGTCCGGGCAATTTCAAACATTTAATTTTTTGGACCCCCCCCCACAAACCCAACCTGCATTTTTTCCCCTTCAAAAATTTGGTGTAAGGTGAGTGATAGAGCTCTTACTTGCCGATGATTTTATATGCAGAAACTCACACAGGTGATTAAACCATTGGGCTATTCCAGTTGAAATCCATACACCCCCTATGGAAGAAATACCCTTAATCTTCCACACAGACAGTGTGAATTTTAAATGAAGTTACATGAACAGCTCTTGCTTGAGATGCGCGAGTGAATTTCCACGTCAAATCACCTGGCAGGCAGGGTGGAAGTTATTTAATTTGCTGTGTACCTGATACATACACATATTGACGGACCGACCACACGCACTTGAGGAACTCGCGTCGATTTGAATTTTTATCTTTTTTTTTTTATTTTTTTTTTTTATCTCCAAGCCTAAAAGTAATATGCTATTTACGAAACTAAAAATCAAAATGAGAAAGATTTTAATTTTTTTTTTTTGCAAAGGAAAATTTTCTGGAAAAAAACGCATGTGAATTTTTCATTCTCCATTGTACAAAAGTGAAAAGTTGAAGCCCAAAATTGGCACTTTCCTTAATTTTCAGTGCTTTGAAATTCATGGGAGTAAAAATATGGACAATTTCGAATATATTATTCCCCCGAAAAACCCACCCACCATGCCCCCCCATCATTTGGGCAATTTTGGGCATCATGAGATCATGACCGCCATGCCCGGCCTCCATCTAGGGGTGTATGCATGTCAAATGGAATAGCCCAAACGTGTGGCAGTCAAATTTGACACTGTATCTGGTATCTGTTGTGTATATAGATATGGAAAGTCAGCGCGGAAGTCAAAGCGGAAATTCCAGTCAGGCAAATGACCCGAATGTTTTTAATGTTCAGGGACAGGGAAATAGGATATTTGTTGGACACACCATCAATGTGTACAGCTCTCCACCCCCGGGGGGGGGGGGCACATCAAAATTTTTGGTGGGTATGCTCCCCTGGAATTTTGAGGTGGTGGGTCTTTGGGAGCTGACGGCGTACCGGTAAAAGGGGTCTTTCGGAGCTGCGAATCGGGCTGTGAACAAGTAAAATGGGGTCTTTTGGAGCTGCGAAAAGACAAAATCAAGGGTCTTTCTTGGCTTTTTGGTTGAAAATCGCCTGAAAAAACAAGAAATATGAGGAATGAGCAATTTTGAAATTATCAAAATCAAGGGTCTTTCGGAGCTGTATTTTGGTCAAATATAGGGGTCTTTCGGAGCTGCGAAACCCAAAAAGGGGGGTCTTTCCGGGGGAGCATATCCGTATGGTCATTTGTGTTGAGTGCCCCCCCGGGTCTCCACCTTTGGATAACAGTAAGTACCATATAATAATTAAAAACATAATTTTGCCTTTTTTGTGGCCAAATTAATATAAAGAGTTGCAAATTTTCACAAACTTTTGTGCATTTGTCTTGGATATGTTACATTTTTTGAACAGGACATGGGGACGCCACTTTGCAATTTTGTCCAGTAACCTGCTTTGACCACTATTAGCACAAGTAATGAGTGAATGATTGTATTCGCTGTCGTAGTGCACGTTATAGAATATGACCATTGCTAGGTCAACTGGCTCACACTTTCTTTGTTGCGAACCACTGATCGAAATGATCACAACAGAAAGCCTATGGATTCGGAACAGGTGTATGAGCACAGGCTTGAACCAGTAACCAATGGTTACTAACGTGCACTACGGCAGCGAATAAAAGTATAAAATTTTTCTTATAGGTTCAAGTTCAGATGTAGTGTGTTGTAGATTGTAGTTCATTGCATTTTAACAGTATTACATCTTCATTCGATTTGTGTGGCCACGCACTCACTGAATAAAGATGAAACCAACTGGTCTCCTTCAAACATTGTCTACCTTAGGATAAACTGGCATGAGTGCGCAGACCCCAGGTTTTCAACATTTCAGGATTGTGTCTGGACGGAGGTCGGGTGAAAAACGAAATTACGTTTACATGACTTTGTCAAAATTCGTCGTGTGACAAGAATGAGTGTATAGATGACTATATAGGGGAAGCATACTTATTTGTGTCTTCTATACTATCTATCATATACCATAGGCCCTGCATAACCAAATTCAACAATATTCAACATCCAAAGCAATATCCTCACTACAATAGGCCCCCAAAACAGAACTCCCACCCCACATAATCGCAAATTGACACGAAAGCTTCATTCCATGAAGCATTTCTCTCATATTAGATCATCATATCCCGTCCAGCTCACATTGGGCGCCCCATTCCTTTTTTAAAGGAATTTTTATTTTAAAGTTTACTATTATTTTCATTTTTTTTAATTTTATTATTTTTGGGGGAAAAAAAGAAAGAAAAAAAGTTAGGGTTGGGCCTAATTTTAAGGTAGGTCAGATTACGCCTAATTTGGATTCGGATTCTATTGGGAATGTGAGTTTCTAAAATTGCCTTATGTTGTGAAAAAGGAAGGGTAACTTATGATATGGATTGGCATGACAGATGACACGTTATGACCCCTCCTCTTCACCCTACACCCAATGACCCCTTTTTAATCAGCGTACACCCAATGGCCTCCCTGTTTTTGAAGTTTACCCCTTTGTTAAAACATTTTCATGTCTATTTTGCTACAAAATTCCAAATTTTTCTCCAAAAAGTTACTAACCATCTCGTTGTCAATGATACCCAATATTTAACAGCACACACTGAATTCCAGACCAGTGGCGTACTGTGGCCGCCCCAACCCCGGGGGGCTGAAGAAAATTCAATTTTGCCGCCCCATCCTCAACAGCCCGAAAATGTTGACCCAATTTTTTTCTCGGTCGTTTGAAAAAGTGAAGAGCAAAAAAAAAACAAAAACAAAAAAACGGTTTCAGGCGCTAGCGCCCTAAAAGCAGCACATGTTGATGTATAGTAGGCCTACCATTTTTCAAATTTTTTATGCTTTATCAAATCTTTCCGCCCTTTTTTATTTACTAATTCTTTTTGCCGCCCCCTTCGTTTTTGCCGCCCATGTTTTTGCCGCCCATTCTTCTTCCGCCGCCCCTTCATTTTTGCCGCCCCCTGCTTTTACCCCGGGGGCTGGCGCCCCAAAAGCCCCCCCAAAATATACGTGCATGCAGACAACACACTGAATGACCCCTTTCAAAGAAGAAATCCTACACCGATATCCAGAGACCCCTTGAGACATACTCCGGTAGGCACAGTCACTTTCATATTCAAGTCCCCCCCCCCGGTATAAATATGGCACTTGCTTTCTCATTCGTCTATTTTTCGTATAATTTATGCTTACAGATATCAGGAGTCTGGTCAATGGTTTTGAAGCCTTCAAAACTGAGTTTCAAAGCCTTCAAAACTGAGTTTCAAAAGCCACTTATCATTGACCAGCTCCTGGCTGACCCAGGACTATCAGTGGCCCTGTCACCACCAGCACCATCCAGCACCATCCACCACAGAATATCCCTTCGACAGCAGCAACAACATCGGCTGGATACCAGCATGACCAGGGTACACAGCAAAGTACCAGGACTCAGAGTACATGCGAGTCCATGCACATGCAGTCCACTGTCACATCTCTGCCACAGTGCCCAGTTGTAGTGCCAGACTCTGCGGAGAAATACGTAAGTAAATCAGTAACAATTCTGATATAGTCCCATCAGGGAGTCCCACCCATTTTGAACTTCATTTTTGAATTTTCTCAACATGGGAGTGGGATTATGACGGGATATTAAGGCAAAATAGGTGCATACATAGTGTTTGTATATAGTAGGTTCAGTCTATCTAATAAAAACCACTTTAAAAGGGATGTACCAGCCAAAAAACTTTGCCTGTTTTTGTACCTACATTGGTTGTTTGATTTACTGAGTCTGTTTATACATCATTGATCCTTGTTGTTTTTGCAGATTTAGCACTTTTGTGAGCCTTGGAACTGGTAATTTTGGCTATTGAACTTTACCTACTTCTAATGCCTACATTTGCTGTTCCTCCTGCATATTGTCTAGTCTGTATTTAGGGCAGCAAGAAAGAATTAGAAGGAGCGTACAATACACTGAGAACATTACAGTGTTGTGAATAAGACATAAAAAACTGGTTGGAATCAGCAATTTTCTCTGGTTATTTTCTCAGAACCATGACAACGAAGAGAGGTAGTAATCTGATATTATCATGTACAGATCAGAGGTGGGTGGACAGGATATGAAGAAACATGAATAATAAAATAAATCGAGAAGCAAAAAAAAAAAAAAAAAAAAAAAAAAAAGGAAAAACAAAAGAAGGAAAAAAAAAGGAAAAAAAACCCACACCATCCCAGAGCCCAGACGCCTCGAACCGAGGCTAGATTCTTTAGCATGGAAAGGGTTTAGGGGGGACATTTTAAAAATGACATTTAAAAAGTTACATTTGACCTGTTGGCATGGTAACGGACAAATCAAATTTTAGTCGAAAATGACCAAAAAATACAATTTTCATTTTTGAAAAAAGGCAAAGTTTGGTCGAATGCCACAAATAAATAAGATGTGATATTATTTTTTATTTTTTTCTTTAGCCATGATTGTTTATTATAATTAAATTAAAAGATATGCAATTGATCAATGTTCAGAATATCACAAAATGGTGCATCTTGATCTGGTCAAAAGTTTGGCTCCCGAAACTAATCCGTGTGCGGACATGGTAAGGAGGCATTCGTGCAAGCTAAGACAAGCGGTTCATTACTTATGATAAGAAATAAGGTACCGCTAGGAGGTACCTCATTTCCTATCATATATACTGAACCGCTTGTCTTGAGTCACTGAAATTTCAGTGTAGTAATTGGGTTCCTTGCCCCAATAATACACATAACTTTTTTTACCAGTGTGATATTATTTTTTGAGAAAAATCCAAAAATAGTCACAAATTTACCACAGGGGTGTAGTACCCCCTTAATATACTGATGAAGAAGATTTTGCAAAGTTGCAAAATTTTCATTCATTCATTTTACACCAAAGGGGGCTATGTACTGCACACAGTATCAACATGTATGAGAAGTTGATGCATACTTACAATTTAAGAGATTGAAAATTAATAAATCAGCTGGATTTTTTTATATTCTGTATGATTGAATTAAATTACAACTTAAAAAGTGAAATAAATTCGTTTTACAGCCATTTTAGCCTAATTACCTATAACTAATGAATTATAATAATTTTGACCCCAAGTTTCCAAACCTGCCACTTGAAAGATTGTTCTTGGTGCAAAAAAACAGTAGTGTATGGATAATATCACTGTGGTTTGTTCAGGGACCTGTGTATGAAGTACATGTACTAGCTGGAGCACAGGGTGGCAGTTTGAACCAAAAACTGTGTACATGCATGTGAAATAAATAATATATTTAGAAAAATAAATCAAACAAGTTAAAATACACTTGGGTTCTACCTAGTTGAAGGTATATGAGGATGTGCCATGATTTTTGGGTCCTTTTCAGCGATTTTGGTATATTGATTGGTGGCTATTCAGTAAAACCAATATTTGGTTTTTGACCAATATTTTGCAATTAGGGTATTTGCATAATTGTTCAGCCTGATGTGGCAGTGATGTGATGCGTTGAGGCAGCTGATCCAATACTTTCTATTTTGGTTGGTGTGGGGGGGGGGGTCATCTGATTTTCATGTAGCTCGGAGGGGGTCATATGGTTTTATTATCGGAGAAGGGGGGTCATATAGTTTTCGGCAGTGACTTTCTGTCTGCTCCCGGCCCCCCTCCGGTAGAAATAATGAACGGTCCCTAAATTGCTGAAAAAGGGAGTAGATTGCCATTCACATGACTCATGCTGATATATACGAGTGCCCCATCCCCGTCACAGGATAGAGTGCTGAAAATATAATGGCACTTTTTCGGTTTCTGAAACTATTATAAATCGGAGAAACTACCAAAGATGCCAGTAAAACGCATGATGCAGAGTGCACAGTCCAGGGGGAGGGGGTAATTCAATATGAAATGGATATAGGTGTATGAGGGCTGGCACTTTCACAGTAAAGTGCATTCGGTGAAAGCAAAATATAAACTAGATGGACCGCAGTTCTTGGATGTCGCGGTTTTCGACGCAAAGCGTCAACCGAGATGCCTCCACCAAAGGGAGCAATGTGGCACTCAAAAGTTGATACAAAGCTTCAAGCCTAACAGAGGAGACTGAATTTGACCTCAGATGATACCTGGAAGACCCCAAAACAACCTTCCAATGACACCTGGGTGACCCCGGATGACCTTCAAAAATTTTTGGCTGTAAATGGTGACAATACCCACCAAGTTTCATGCCCATAGGACAAATATTAGGAATTTGACAGTTTTTACTAATTTGACCTCAGATGACCCCAAAATGGCCTCCCAAAAATTTGGCTCTAAATGTTGACTGTACCCACCAAGTTTCATGCCCATATGATAGTTTTACTAATTTGACCTCAGATGACCCCTGGTGACCCCAAAATGACCTTCCAAAATTTCGCTCTAAATGTTGACTGTACCCACTAAGTTTCATGGGTCTATTGCCATTTGGTCTAATACCATTTCGTCTAATTCCCGTTTAGTCTATATTCAATCGGTCTATTACCAGAAAGGCTAATTGCCACTTAGTCTAATAATCATATAGTCTAATGGCCATTTAGTCTAATATTGTTTGGTCTAATAACCGGTATGTCTACTAACCATATAGTCTAATAACCATTTGGTCTAATATTTCTTTAATAAGCATTTGGTCTAATATCCATTTGGTCTAATAACCGTTAGGTTAAGCTTAAAATCTTGAAAATGGTGGAAAAAGAGGATAGATTCTGCAAATAGAGGATAGATTCTGCAAATAATGTTGCGATTTACCGCGTTTTCCGAAGTGACATGGGGGCTCTTATTTGCCGATGATTTTACATGCAGAAACTCACACAGGTGATTACACCATTTGGCTATTCCAGTTGAAATCCATACACCCCCAGTCAAATTTGACACTGTATCAGGCATCAGCTACACTTGAGTATGTACAGTACACAGACTGGAAAGTTTGAATCTCCCATTGAACCCTGTGGTAAAGCCTCATGTTGGAACTCAAATTGGGCAATATTCTTAATATTGACTGCCTTGAAATTGCAGGGGTTGAAAGTCCGGGCAATTTCAAACATTTAATTTTTTGGACCCCCCCCCCACAAACCCAACCTGCATTTTTTCCCCTTCAAAAATTTGGTGTAAGGTGAGTGATAGAGCTCTTACTTGCCGATGATTTTATATGCAGAAACTCACACAGGTGATTAAACCATTGGGCTATTCAGTTGAAATCCATACACCCCCTATGGAAGAAATACCCTTAATCTTCCACACAGACAGCGTGAATTTTAAATGAAGTTACATGAACAGCTCTTGCTTGAGATGCGCGAGTGAATTTCCACGTCAAATCACCTGGCAGGCAGGGTGGAAGTTATTTAATTTGCTGTGTACCTGATACATACACATATTGACGGACCGACCACACGCACTTGAGGAACTCGCGTCGATTTGAATTTTTATCTTTTTTTTTTATTTTTTTTTTTTATCTTTTTTATTTCAAAAGTAATATGCTATTTACGAACCTAAAAATCAAAATGAGAAAGATTTTAATTTTTTTTTTTTTTTGCAAAGGAAAATTTTCTGGAAAAAAACGCATGTGAATTTTTCATTCTCCATTGTACAAAAGTGAAAAGTTGAAGCCCAAAATTGGCACTTTCCTTAATTTTCAGTGCTTTGAAATTCATGGGAGTAAAAATATGGACAATTTCGAATATATTATTCCCCCCCCCCCCGAAAAACCCACCCACCATGCCCCCCCCATCATTTGGGCAATTTTGGGCATCATGAGATCATGACCTCCATCCCCGGGCCTCCATCTAGGGGTGTATGCATGTCAAATGGAATAGCCCAAACGTGTGGCAGTCAAATTTGACACTGTATCTGGTATCTGTTGTGTATATAGATATGGAAAGTCAGCGCGGAAGTCAAAGCGGAAATTCCAGTCAGGCAAATGACCCGAATGTTTTTAATGTTCAGGGACAGGGAAATAGGATATTTGTTGGACACACCATCAATGTGTACAGCTCTCCACCCCCTGGGGGGGGCATCAAAATTTTTGGTGGGTATGCTCCCCTGGAATTTTGAGGTGGTGGGTCTTTGGGAGCTGACGGCGTACCGGTAAAAGGGTCTTTCGGAGCTGCGAATCGGGCTGTGAACAAGTAAAATGGGGTCTTTTGGAGCTGCGAAAAGACAAAATCAAGGGTCTTTCTTGGCTTTTTGGTTGAAAATCGCCTGAAAAACAAGAAATATGAGGAATGAGCAATTTTTGGGTCTTTTAGAGCTGAAATTATCAAAATCAAGGGTCTTTCGGAGCTGTATTTTGGTCAAATATAGGGGGTCTTTCGGAGCTGCGAAACCCAAAAAGGGGGTCTTTCCGGGGGAGCATATCCGTATGGTCATTTGTGTTGAGTGCCCCCCCGGGTCTCCACCTTTGGATAACAGTAAGTACCATATAATAATTAAAAACATAATTTTGCCTTTTTTTGGCCAAATTAATATAAAGAGTTGCAAATTTTCACAAACTTTTGTGCATTTGTCTTGGATATGTTACATTTTTTTGAACAGGACATGGGGACGCCACTTTGCAATTTTGTCCAGTAACCTGCTTTGACCACTATTAGCACAAGTAATGAGTGAATGATTGTATTCGCTGTCGTAGTGCACGTTATAGAATATGACCATTGCTAGGTCAACTGGCTCACACTTTCTTTGTTGCGAACCACTGATCGAAATGATCACAACAGAAAGCCTATGGATTCGGAACAGGTGTATGAGCACAGGCTTGAACCAGTAACCAATGGTTACTAACGTGCACTACGGCAGCGAATAAAAGTATAAAATTTTTCTTATAGGTTCAAGTTCAGATGTAGTGTGTTGTAGATTGTAGTTCATTGCATTTTAACAGTATTACATCTTCATTCGATTTGTGTGGCCACGCACTCACTGAATAAAGATGAAACCAACTGGTCTCCTTCAAACATTGTCTACCTTAGGATAAACTGGCATGAGTGCGCAGACCCCAGGTTTTCAACATTTCAGGATTGTGTCTGGACGGAGGTCGGGTGAAAAACGAAATTACGTTTACATGACTTTGTCAAAATTCGTCGTGTGACAAGAATGAGTGTATAGATGACTATATAGGGGAAGCATACTTATTTGTGTCTTCTATACTATCTATCATATACCATAGGCCCTGCATAACCAAATTCAACAATATTCAACATCCAAAGCAATATCCTCACTACAATAGGCCCCCAAAACAGAACTCCCACCCCACATAATCGCAAATTGACACGAAAGCTTCATTCCATGAAGCATTTCTCTCGTATTAGATCATCATATCCCGTCCAGCTCACATTGGGCGCCCCATTCCTTTTTTAAAGGAATTTTTATTTTAAAGTTTACTATTATTTTCATTTTTTTAAATTTTATTATTTTTGGGGGGAAAAAAAGAAAGAAAAAAGTTAGGGTTGGGCCTAATTTTAAGGTAGGTCAGATTTTTTTCTCGGTCGTTTGAAAAAGTGAAGAGCAAAAAAAAACAAACAAAAAAAACGGTTTCAGGCGCTAGCGCCCTAAAAGCAGCACATGTTGATGTATAGTAGGCCTACCATTTTTTCAAATTTTTTTATGCTTTATCAAATCTTTCCGCCCTTTTTTATTTACTAATTCTTTTTGCCGCCCCCTTCGTTTTTGCCGCCCATGTTTTTGCCGCCCATTCTTCTTCCGCCGCCCTTCATTTTTGCTGCCCCTACTTTTACCCCGGGGCTGGCGCCCCAAAAGCCCCCCCCCCCCCAAAATACGCGCATGCAGACAACACACTGAATGACCCCTTTCAAAGAAGAAATCCTACACCGATATCCAGAGACCCCTTGAGACATACTCCGGTAGGCACAGTCACTTTCATATTCAAGTCCCCCCCCCGGTATAAATATGGCACTTGCTTTCTCATTCGTCTATTTTTCGTATAATTTATGCTTACAGATATCAGGAGTCTGGTCAATGGTTTTGAAGCCTTCAAAACTGAGTTTCAAAGCCTTCAAAACTGAGTTTCAAAAGCCACTTATCATTGACCAGCTCCTGGCTGACCCAGGACTATCAGTGGCCCTGTCACCACCAGCACCATCCAGCACCATCCACCACAGAATATCCCTTCGACAGCAGCAACAACATCGGCTGGATACCAGCATGACCAGGGTACACAGCAAAGTACCAGGACTCAGAGTACATGCGAGTCCATGCACATGCAGTCCACTGTCACATCTCTGCCACAGTGCCCAGTTGTAGTGCCAGACTCTGCGGAGAAATACGTAAGTAAATCAGTAACAATTCTGATATAGTCCCATCAGGGAGTCCCACCCATTTTGAACTTCATTTTTGAATTTTCTCAACATGGGAGTGGGATTATGACGGGATATTAAGGCAAAATAGGTGCATACATAGTGTTTGTATATAGTAGGTTCAGTCTATCTAATAAAAACCACTTTAAAAGGGATGTACCAGCCAAAAAACTTTGCCTGTTTTTGTACCTACATTGGTTGTTTGATTTACTGAGTCTGTTTATACATCATTGATCCTTGTTGTTTTTGCAGATTTAGCACTTTTGTGAGCCTTGGAACTGGTAATTTTTGGCTATTGAACTTTACCTACTTCTAATGCCTACATTTGCTGTTCCCTCCTGCATATTGTCTAGTCTGTATTTAGGGCAGCAAGAAAGAATTAGAAGGAGCGTACAATACACTGAGAACATTACAGTGTTGTGAATAAGACATAAAAAACTGGTTGGAATCAGCAATTTTCTCTGGTTATTTTCTCAGAACCATGACAACGAAGAGAGGTAGTAATCTGATATTATCATGTACAGATCAGAGGTGGGTGGACAGGATATGAAGAAACATGAATAATAAAATAAATCGAGAAGCAAAAAAAAAAAAAAAAAAACAAAAGGAAAAACAAAAGAAGGAAAAAAAAAGGAAAAAAAACCCACACCATCCCAGAGCCCAGACGCCACGAACCGAGGCTAGATTCTTTTAGCATGGAAAGGGTTTAGGGGGACATTTTAAAAATGACATTTCAAAAGTTGCATTTAACCTGTTGGCATGGTAACGGACAAATCAAATTTTAGTCGAAAATGACCAAAAAATACAATTTTCATTTTTGAAAAAAGGCAAAGTTTGGTCGAATGCCACAAATAAATAAGATGTGATATTATTTTTTTATTTTTTTTCTTTAGCCATGATTGTTTATTATAATTAAATTAAAAGATATGCAATTGATCAATGTTCAGAATATCACAAAATGGTGCATCTTGATCTGGTCAAAAAGTTTGGCTCCCGAAACTAATCCGTGTGCGGACATGGTAAGGAGGCATTCGTGCAAGCTGAAAATAAGGGTGGCGCTTCAGGTCCCCGTAGCTTAAAAGTTAGTCTCAACTTGTGTCAAAAAAACCATTTTAAATTAACTTTCAATCTTTATTTAAGACATTGTGCTACCAAAATATGAAAAATGGTTTTACATGGGGTAGAAAAACAAACTTACTTTCATGTATATTTACACATATTTCAATGGGAGTTTATTTAGTGGTGTGCGCCCCCATCGCGAACACCAATCAGGGGCTGTGCAATAATGATAAGCCCTGTAGGAAGGGTAAATATGTGGGGAGGGGTGTCCAAGAATTTTTGGCAAGCGAAAAAAAGGGGGGAGCAATTTTTGGCAGGTCATATACCATGGTTCCTAGCCATCGCAGAGGAGCTCATACCAGTAAACGACACATCTGATTTGCCCTGGTTTTTGCAATTTTGCCACTGCAAACTATAGGTGGTGGCAATGGACATTGGAGCATATTTACTGGGCAGACTATACTAGCTTATACTATAGACACGCTCTAATAAGGGCTTGGAAAAACAGTGCAGAAATGTTCAAATATGCAAAATTCCTTGCTCACTATGCTTGCATTATACATGTAGGCCTATATCTAGACCATTATTATAAGGTGTGCAAATTGGGAACTCAAACATTTGGCATGTGGGGTGGGGGGCAAAGATTTGTTGGCAGGCCGAAAGGGGCAAGCAATTCTTTTTGGCACGCCGTTTTAAGCCTAGCCCCTCAACATCAGGAAGCATGTTAAGTTTCATCTCCAGCAGATCAGATCTTCAGGGAATTCGACATCAGAAAATGTTAACCAAGAAACACTTGAAAATCATCAACATCACAAACTATGTGCTGCTTTTAATATCAGGTAGCTAGCTACCCGGTACAAGCAACAGTGTTCACCAATTTCTACAAGAACACCAATCAGCATTAGGAAGTATGTGAAGCTTTATCTTCAGTAGATAAATCTACTATGGTGGATTCAAGAGGTCTATTGAAAACGCTATTCAGTTGCCCAAGGAAACATGCACAACGACATACATAAAGCGTTGATGCTAGTAGCTCACATTCAGTCAGGAAAATATGACAAAATTCAAACACCAAAATTAAAAAAGCATTAAAGATAAAAGGAAATACAAGCGGACAGCAATGCATTCTTTCTGAATCAGAGATACGATTAGGTCATGAATTGGCCCTAAAGTCAGCAAAAAAAAAATCCAAGAAGCAGAAAGAATTTATTATTGATGGGTTTGAGCATGGAGAGGTCACTGGGAATCCGGGTTGGGAATAGAGAGACCCTTCTGCTGTTGCTAAGCAAATGGGTTTTTTGGCGGATGTAAAATAGCAACAAGCGGGCATTAATTATTTATATAGTAGGCCTACCCTTACGAAAATGCAGGCAAAAATAAATGTGTGCAGAAGCGTGCTGCACGCTTAAATAAGTGTGCAAAAGTGTGCAGAAGCGAGCAAGAGCGTGTTCATGTGTGCGAACAAGCCATGTGCGTGCAGGCAATGCACGCAAGTATCAATTGCACACATATTTGCACACATAATAAACTGTGCGCTGCACGCAACTTGCACATTATTCCCTGCACGCATTTTTTAAGTGTGCAGTGCACGCATTTGCACACCTAATATTCTCTGCACGCAAACTTGAAGCGTGCAGCGCACGCATTGCACACTTGCACGCATAATTGCAGGAAGCAGCAGTGCAGTATGGGATGTCAGAGGTCACCAACTGCCAAGGATCAGAGAAGTGCTGGCTCCTCAGAAGCTCCCAATAACTTTGAAAATGTATAAGTTTGAAGTGTATTTTAGGGGTTTTCATCATTGTCTTGTTGATGTTGAGCATATCAAGAATTGTCTCTGCAAGAAAAATCAAATTGCGTAAGTTTCAAAAGTGTGTTTTTTGCGATTCTTTTCCCCCAGAAACCATAGTCTATGAGGTTAGTGTTGAATTCAGCAGACATGCATGAAGTGTATAAATACCTGTATATTATCATCAGCTCCTGCACGCGTGCAGCTCCTGCAAGCGGCAAGCTCCTGCATGCATGCAGCTCCTGCACGCGTGTAGCTCCTGCATGCTATATAAGCGTGCAGACTGTGCATGCATGCGCATGCGTGTTTTTGGAAAAAAACACGCATGCAGCTCCTGCAAGCGTGCAGCTTCTGCACACGTGCATGCAGCTCCTGCAAGCGTGCAGCTTCTGCACGCGTGCATGCAGCTCCTGCAAGCGTGCAGCTCCTGCATGCATGCAGCCCTGCATGCTATATAAGCGTGCAGACGGTGCATGTGTTTCCAAAAACACGCATGCGCACACTTCATATGCACATGTGCAACATGTGTGCGCATTCATGCTGCACGCTTGCAAAAAAAGCGTGCCATTTTCGTAAGGGTACATCTGAGACGAGTATCTGCCCCCACAACAAATAACATCGAGAGATCAATGATGAACTTGCAGATCCTGCAGATTAATGGTATATCAGGAGCCTAAAGCAAGCAGTGCAAAAGCCAGAACTTTATCATCCCATTACTTCTATTACTTTGGGGACAAATAGATTATTTAGAGTACAAGATGAAAAACAAACTTTCACAGACATCTGTTAGCCACTGTTCATGATCTCATTAGAAAATCCCACACATGAGCGACTCTGTTTATAATTCTAACATTTTACACAAAGTAAAGACTTAGGAGCATCACTTTATGATGGGTTGGCAATGGCTTTACCATGTCCACATTCAACTTTCCAAAAACAAATGTTAAAAACAATAATTCAAGTGCATTGTCCAGTCCTCCATGTTTTTATAAAGATTTTTATATTGTTTTGTACAATGTTTGATCTTGCACCCATTTGAGATTTGTTTTCAGTATCACGCAGTCTTAGAACTAAACTTATAGATAACATTGTATAAAACAGAGAAAAATATTTCTTGGTACTGTCAGTTGCAGTTGGTTGCTATAAACTCCAGATAAGATAGAAACAACTGGTAAAAAAGACGTATCATAAATCCACAAAATTTATGCTTAGATCATATTTAGATTATTGGTGAGGTATTTCAGATAAAGTCAACTAATGAGTCCAGTGGTGAATATAGGCCTAAATAAAAAGTAGAAATGATTATTATACACATACATGGAAACCCCTAGCCTATACTCCAGAGTAGTGGTGCATGTAGGTCTTAATGACCAACTGAAATATAATGTATTTTATTTGGTTTCAATAGTTATAATCGATTTATCCATTGTTTAGGAAGAGTAGAGATTGTAAAAGACAGATAACCACCACCCAAAAAAAAATTAATGCCCATGGTAACCATTTTGCGGCCTAACTTTGCGCATTTTTCATGATCATGCATATTAACCATATAGCTGGGGAGGGGTTACTGGCAGTTTACTTAGTGAAAATGCTTATATACTTAAATAAATGATAACCAGGGACAGGCGATTTGCGCGGAAAAAAATAGCAAATTGCGCGGAATTGCGCGGAACTCTTTTTTCAGTGCAAATCATGTATCCCTGCCCATCTTCTATTATATAAACTAGCGGGTACCCGCGCTTCGCGCGGGCCCCCGCTAGATGAGTAAACGGGAGCGGTTAGTAAACGGGAGCGGTTAGTATAAACGATGGAAATGGTAATCATGGCAATTGGTATCGCTTTTAACAGCTCAATTATTACGCGGTTAGTGATGTGGTAGGCTTATATTTGTTGCCTCTACTTTGCAAACGACTTCCTTGGCATAAATTCTTTTGCGTAATTTTTGTACCAAACACCCTTTTTACTTATTTTTTCTTTGTCTTTCCCTTTTTTCTTTCAGTTTCTCTCTCTATCTCTCTTTCCTGCGTACCATTTCTCTCTTTCTTTTTCTTGCTTGTTCACTTTCTTTCTCTCTCTCTCTCTTCTTTCTTTCTTTCTTTCTTTCCTTCTTTCCTTCTTTCTTTCTTTCTTTCTTTCTTTCTTTCTTTCTTTCTTTCTTTCTTTCTTTCTTTCTTTCTTTCTTTCTTTCTTTCTTTCTTTCTTTTTTCTTTCTTTTCCCTCTTTCTTTCCCTCTTTCTTTCCTCTTTCTTTCCTCTTTCCTTCCTCTTTCCTTCCCTCTTTCCTTCCTCCTTCCTTCCTTTTTCCTTCCTTCCTTCCTTCTTCTTTCTTTACATAGGCATAAATCCCGAGGTGAGTAATAAATTCCTCAATATTTTGATAAGGGGCATGGTCTACTGAATCACCTCCATGTTGACGCGCATGTACATGTATGTGGGTTTCTTTCTTTCTTTCTTTTTTCCCTCTTTCTTTCCCTCTTTCCTTCCCTTTTTCTTTCTCTCTTTCCTTCCTTCCTTCTTCTTTCTTTACATAGGCATAAATCCCGAGGTGAGTAATAAATTCCTCAATATTTTGATAAGGGGCATGGTCTACTGAATCATTCGTTCTTTCTTTTATATTTGTTTCTGTTTCATTAAGTAGGCCTATAGCAACATTGGGTTTCAAGAAGGTTGAGGTAGGCCTACATAGGCGGTGGGGTGGGGGATAACCCCCAATATTTTGATAAGGTCAATGCATGGTCCATACAATCACCCCCAAGTTGACACATGTAAATAATGTATAATATATGTAGGTGTCTGACAAAATTAACCTCATTTTTGGCCAAACTAAAAAGTGCCAATTTTTGCGGTCTTCGTGCGAATTTGTTCCTTTTCCCTCTTTCTTTCCCTCTTTCTTTCCCTCTTTCTTTCCCTCTTTCCTTCCCTCTTTCCTTTCCTCTTTCCTTCCCTCTTTCCTTCCTCCTTCCTTCTTTTTTCCTTCCTTCCTTCCTTCTTCTTTCTTTACATAGGCATAAATCCCGAGGTGAGTAATAAATTCCTCAATATTTTGATAAGGGGCATGGTCTACTGAATCACCTCCATGTTGACGCCCCGGGTTGACGCATGTATGTGGGTTTCTTTCTTTCTTTCTTTTTCCTCTTTCTTTCCTTCTTTCCTTCCCTCTTTCCTTCCCTCTTTCCTTCCTTCCTTCTTCTTTCTTTACATAGGCATAAATCCCGAGGTGAGTAATAAATTCCTCAATGTTTTGATAAGGGGCATGGTCTAATGAATCACCTCCATGTTGACGCATGTGAGTTTCTTTCTCTCTTTCGTTCGTTTATTCTTTTATATTTGTTTCTGTTTCATCAAGTAGGCCTATAGCAACATTGGGTTTCAAGAAGGTTGAGTTAGGCCTACATAGGCGGTGGGGGGGGGGATAACCCCCCCAATATTTTGATAAGGTCAATGCATGGTCCATACAATCACCCCCAAGTTGACACATGTAAATAATGTATAATATATGTAGGTGTCTGACAAAATTAACCTCATTTTTGGCCAACTATATAGTGCCAATTTTTTCGGTCTTTGTGCGAATTTGTTCCTTTTCCCTCTTTCTTTCCCTCTTTCTTTCCCTCTTTCTTTCCCTCTTTCCTTCCCTCTTTCCTTTCCTATTTCCTTCCCTCTTTCCTTCCTCCTTCCTTCTTTTTTCCTTCCTTCCTTCCTTCTTCTTTCTTTACATAGGCATAAATCCCGAGGTGAGTAATAAATTCCTCAATATTTTGATAAGGGGCATGGTCTACTGAATCACCTCCATGTTGACGCCCTGGGTTGACGCATGTATGTGGGTTTCTTTCTTTCTTTCTTTCTTTTCCCTCTTTCTTTCCCTCTTTCCTTCCCTCTTTCCTTCCCTCTTTCCTTCCTTCCTTCTTCTTTCTTTACATAGGCATAAATCCCGAGGTGAGTAATAAATTCCTCAATGTTTTGATAAGGGGCATGGTCTAATGAATCACCTCCATGTTGACGCATGTGAGTTTCTTTCTCTCTTTCGTTCGTTCTTTCTTTTATATTTGTTTCTGTTTCATCAAGTAGGCCTATAGCAACATTGGGTTTCAAGAAGGTTGAGTTAGGCCTACATAGGCGGTGGGGGTGGGGATAACCCCCCCCCCCCAATATTTTGATAAGGTCAATGCATGGTCCATACAATCACCCCCAAGTTGACACATGTAAATAATGTATAATATATGTAGGTGTCTGACAAAATTAACCTCATTTTTGGCCAAACTAAAAAGTGCCAATTTTTGCGGTCTTCGTGCGAATTTGTTCCACTTTTGAATTCACCAGTAGGCCTAATTAGCTTGCCATAAATTATTCTGTCGCCACCAAGATGCTGGCTTCACGGTAGGCCTATTTCAAGAAATTGATTTAAACGGACCCCATCCCCCCATGTCAAAAGAAATCTACGCCATTGTTAATGTTGCCAAAAGATGCCGGATTCACTATTAATAGGCCTATGCCTACTTCAAGAAATTCATTCTTTCATCCCTATCCCCGGCCCTCAAAAAGAAATCTACGCCATTGTTGAGATATTATAGCGGTTGCGGTTACCATGCTAATAATGCCCCACCCTCCCCATCGAAATTCATCACAACATGACAAACGAATAAACTCAAATTACTTTCCAATATATGCCTAGGCCTACCTTGTTATTATCTTCGGAAAGTCGTCACAAAAGAAGTTTCCGAAAGTTATCATAAACTAATGCAGTTGATTTATGGAGTTGCGGTTACCATGCCGCATAATGTCCACTCTCCATCAAAAGTCACCACGATCACGAACGGATAAACTAATATCACTTTCAAAATATTATATCACTTGGACCATTTTTCGAAAATCATCTGTGTAGCGGTTACAGCATAGGCCTACCATTGCAAACGGTGATAAAGTGGAAGTTTTGTTAACATATTAGCGCGTCGAGAAGTTGCCACGACCTGTGCGTAATCCGCGTATAGCAACGCAGCAACAGACCGTAAATAAGCGGGCCACCATTGGTTGATCTACCGAATAAATCCAAATAATTATTTGTATTTATTAATTTATCTATCTATCTATGCATTTACCATTCATCTGGAAATGCTAGAACTTATTTATTTATCTATTTATTAATTTATAATTTATCTATAATCTCCGAGATGATACCGATGAATCGATCAGTTCCTCTTCAAAGTATCGATTATCGGCAAGTTCCTCTTTAATAGTATAGATAAAAGGAAGGTTGCCCATCTTGTGCGCGAGTGTTCTCCGAATTGCCTAGACTTTCGGCTTTGATTTAGTGGTATATTGATCGGGTACATATTGCCATTTTTCCATCGGACATTCGTTTTTGCAAAAATTGATGGTAACTAAGAGAATAACATCAAAAACTGTTGTGTTGCTATGCAAAATCGCAGTCAGTGGCATTGTGGGTAATAAGGACAGTGCGAACCGCGTAATAATATTTCCATTAAAAAACCATACGCAGAGCAACATTGTCCCGTTTTCTGCCAACTGCGAGGTGGCCAAGAAATGATTCAGGCTATAATTTAATACTGATCTTACGAGCTTTTCGTCCCTACGCAAAGCTACGCGCCCCATTTTCCGCCACTGCATCAAGGTTGGCAGCCAAGAAATTAAGGCTACGACGCGTGAATCAGGTCTTTGCGTCATCACTAAGGTAACGTAGGAAACAGTGGTCTGGTAGACTAGAGTGGCATGATAGTGCCTGCGTGGAGACCCGGGGTGCAGACAGTCTAGGCCTATGAATCGTCGTTTAGTTTCATACGGGAGATTGAGGAATATATACGGGAAATGCATTGCACTTTATTTGGTTGAAAACGGTCAACAAATATGGTTAAAACCGGGTTTTTTCCCCGGGCTTTTTTATTGTCAAAACTCAGTGGTAGCGCGTACCGTAACTAACTGGCAGCGCGTTGGCGTTAGTGCGTTGGCGTACAAGGGATGTGACTCGCACGCACGGGGCGCATATGCATAGGCCAACTTTCCGTGCCAGAGAAATAGAAAAGAAACTAGAAGGTTATATATTTGTACACAAATACGGCTATACCCGCATGTTATCGGTTTAAAAACTTAGTCCTTATTTGCTGAGGACTTAGGTTGTCAGTCTCTCTAATTCACAGTGAAGCTATGCAATTTGATAGATTGAAATTCATAATATGCAATTTGATTAGGGGAAGGCTATTCCAGAGGGAGCATGTAAATTAAATGGAACAGCCATTTCAGAGGGAGTATGTAAATTAAATAGAACAGCCTATTTTGGGATCATGTCAGAGGGAGTATGTAAATTAAATGGAACAGCCAAAGGTATGTTATTTGAATGGAACAGCCTTAACGCTTCACACATGGCATTTCCAATTATCATCATCTATAATTATTATAGGCCTAATACGCTATTGAAATTCACAATATGCAATTTGATTAAGGGAAAGCTATTCCAGAAATAGTATGTAAATTAAATGGAACAGCCATTTCAGAGGGAGTATGTAAATTAAATGGAACAGCCTATTTTGTGGCCAGTTCAGAGGGAGTATGTAAATTAAATAGAACAGCCAATGGGTATGTAATTTAACTGGAACAGCCTTAACGTTTCTGTCATCTATATTATTATAATTACGCTATTGTCTGTGAATGGGGTGGGGTGGGTATTATTAACAATATAATTCTCAGGTGTAATCTGTGTACAAACTCTGAGCCCTGAAGCTGCTTTATTTGATGATAAGAACGACCCTTTTTAACATTTGGGGCCCTGGGCCCATAATATTTGACTTATGAGGCTCATGTACACATGTTGAAGTATAATTCTCAAGTGCTATCAGTAGACTCAAGCTGGGCACTGTAGCTAATTTATTTACTGAGTAACGGCCGGCCCTATGTGTTAGAGTTTGGGGCCCTGGGGCCCATAATATTTGACTTATGGGGCACATGTGCATTATGTTGAAATATAATTCTCAAGTGCTATCAGCAGACTCAAGCTGGACATTGTAGCTGCTTTATTTACTGAGTAACGGCCGGCCCTATGTTTTAGCGTTTGAGGCCCTGGGGCCCATATTATGTGACACATGGGGTTCATGTATACATTTAACAATATAATGCTGAAGACCTATTGGTGTACCAAATCTAAATCCTGTAGCTACTTTATTTGCTGAGAAACGACCGGCCATTTTTTTAAACATTTGGGCCTCTGGGGCCCCTAGCCTAAACCATCTGGGGCCAAAATGGGCAAAAGGCACATTTACAACTTCGGGCCCATACATGTGCCACATATGAGCCCTAGTGTCCTTGTAGTTTTATACATGTAGCTAGCCTTGTCAATCTGTTGCCCCTTAGTTTAACATTTGGGGCCCTGGGGCCCATAATATATGACATATGGGGGCTCATGTATACTTGTATATATACCCCTGGAGCTATCAGTGTACTAACTCTGGGCCCTGAGGCTGCTTCATTTGATGAGAAACAGCATGCTTTGTATTTTTACATTTGGGCCCCTGGGGCCCGTGACCTTTGACCTCTGGGGCCAAGATGTGCAAAAGAAAAATCTACGGGGTAGGGCCCATAAGTGTACCACATATGGGCCCTAGGGCCCTTGTAGTTTTAGCGTTGTCAATCTGTTGCCCCTTATTTTAACATTTGGGGCCCTGGGGCCCATAATATATGACACATGGGGCTCATGTATACTTATATATATAGAGTACCCCTGGAGCTATCAGTGTACTAACTCAGGGGCGTGAGGCTGCTTTATTTGATGAGAAACAACATGCTTTGTATTTATACATTTGGGCCCCTGGGGCCCATGACCTTTGACCTCTGGGCCAAGATGTGCAATAGATAAATCTACGGGGTAAGGCCCATAAGTGTACCACATATGGGCCCTGGTGCCTTTGTAGTTTTAGCGCTAGCTTTGTCAATCTGTTGCCCCTTATTTTAACATTTGGGGCCCTGGGGCCCATAATATATGACATATGGGGCTCATATATACTTGTATATATAGAGTACTACTAGAGCTATCAGTGTACCAACTCAGGGCCCTGAGGCTGCTTCATTTGATGAGAAACAGCATACTTTGTATTGTTACATTTGGGCCCCTGGGGCCCGTGACCTTGACCTCTGGGGCCAAGATGTGCAAAGGATAAATCTACTGGGTAGGCCCCATAAGTGTACCACATATGGGCCCTGGGGCCCTTGTAGTTTTAGCGCTAGCCTTGACAGAATGATGTGTTTGATGGAGGAGGAAAAGGAGGAGAAGGAGAAGAAACCATAGGATGGCAATATACCCGTCCATGCTTCGCATGCGGGTATAAAGAAAGTAGGACAAAACTGAAAAGCCTACTATGGATGGGTTATGGGTACAGGGTTGTGGATAAGAGTAAATAAATAATTCATGAAAAAAGGAAGCTAAAATAATGAGAACATAATTCAATGCAAACGGGAAATCACACGCTAAGCAGGAAATATGAAAAATGGGAACAAAATAACTATGTAGAAAAAAAGCCAAAGCTAAAAGGACAAACGTAGAGTTATAAAATATCAAATAATAATAAATAACATCAATAAATAAATAACATGGAAACGGAGAATAACAGCATATATTTATTGGAACAAAATAGATCTATGTAGAAGAAACTGAAAAGAAAGAAAGAATAAAATGAATAAAAAAGGAAAGAAAAAGAAGACAAAAAAGATACGGGTTATGGTTACAGTAAACTAAATGAAACGGGAGCAAAATTAAGAAGAAAAGAAAGAAACTAATCAGGAAACGTAAAAAAAAGAAGCTAAAATTAGTTTAAAATTAATCAGGAAATATAAGAAAAGAGAAGCTAAAATAATGAGAACAGAATTAACATGGAAACGGGAAATCACAAGCTAAGCAGCATATAAATAAAAAGCTAAAAGGGAAACGTAAGAAAGGACAGATTTAGAAAATAATGGGAATGCGGTTAGGCCTAAATAAATAAATAACATGGAAACGGAAAATCACAAACTAAATAGCAATTTTTTGAAATGGGAACAAACTAGGCCCATGTAGAAGAAACTGAAAAGAAAGAAAGAAGCTAAATGAACTGCCAGAAGGGACAGATTTAGAACAATAAAATTTACCTTTTCAATGATTCTACCTTTTCAGTAATTCCTCCTGTTTTAGTGACCGCTCCCATTTACTCATCTAGCGGGGACCCGCGCGGAGCGCGGGTATCCCGCTAGTAGGAAAAAAAGGAGCCAATTGCGCGGAATTGCGCGGAAAAAAAGTTCCGCGCAAATCGCCTGTCCCTGATGATAACCCATGGTTATGATGGGTCAATGAACTATTCTGGGCATGTTGTTTGCAAATCACAAGCCAATAAAGGATTTTTATACTGTGAAAATGCTATGCAATTAGCTAATTTTTATCAAAAATAGTGAACTTTCTTTAAAGTAAAACTTCGTTATGGGGTAAAGAGCCCAATTTTTTTATTGATTGGTTGATCATCCCCATTCATGGTTATTCTCATCCAACCCCTGACTTTAATCAGCAAACTTCTTCTTTAGAGTTATTGAATTTTAAAGTTATAGCCTACAATTTTTACTAATGAAAAAAATTGCAAAAAAGAGGGATTTTGCATTGAATATTATACAAATATTTACTGCTCATGAGGGATCTGGTGGAATCTATTGGTCCCCGAAGTGAACTGGAGACCGTGAGCCTACTATTTTCCCCGAGACCGCCAGGTCGAGGGAAAATAGTAGGCTCACGGTCTCCAGTTCACCGAGGGGATCAATAGATTCCACCATCAGTTCCCGAATTTAGAGCAGTAAATATTTGTTTTATATCCTTCATTAATATATTTGTTCAACGATTGGTTACGCAAGGCCTTTATTATACTAGACACAGGCCTAGGCATGATGTAGGCTATAGGCCTAGTCAAGGCTAGGCTGGCCTTGCTTTGTTTTGATTGAACGCACGTAGGTATGCACAAAGCACGCAGTGACCACGCACACAGTTGAGTGGCTAAAGCTTACCGTGAAAATGTTTTAATTCCTCTACAATACCACCGTGAAACAAGTAACCATGTTCTTTGTTATTTCACTGCCAATATTAAGATACTGATCCTGATGTAACTCAGATTATACTGTGAAACCGCCGTGTTTTAGATGCACTCCGGCTGTGCTGCTTGTGTGCTTCGCAAGTCAACATGCATTAATACCCCTGAACCGGTACTGATATCCAGCGTATGTGGCGAGTTGCACCGACCTAAAGGAACTGTGACGCGGCTATGAGGTCATACGCGCTCAGAGGGAGATAGTAAAACTATTTCCCCGGGAAATAGTACTTTGAATAGTACTCCATTCCCTCATCATCGGCTATTTTTGGTCACATGATACTCGTTTAACCAATTAATGAACAAGAATATATTAATGAAGGATATAATACACAATATTCTAGGTGGATGAGAAAACTGATGGCAATACTATTTTTGTAACGTCTAATACATAGGCATTTATCAGCAGCATTAGTTCCATACTTCTAACAATTTTGTTAGTGCTAGCTAAAAAAATGTGTCTTTTTCGTACTGAAAAATTTAAAAAATGTACTTTCCCTGTGGCAATCTTCAAAGAACCGTTACCATGGCAACAAGGGATTTTTGGATATTTGATCAAGTTAAAAAATCATTAGACCCAAATACCTTTCCTATCACAAGATTTAGGCAAATTCCATGAACCTTTATTTTTGGCTTTGTCCGCACATTGCTGAATTGATACAGACCCCCAGTCTTAAACACTTGATGTTTTGAAGTTTGACATTTGTGTTTAGATTTTACATGTGTTTACAAATCGAGGACAAAAAAGTGCTCAATCTCTAGACACAGTTTTTGCAGTGCGCCTTTGGTCAATTAACACAAACTGCAACTGTATTGGAATTGGAATGAATGCTCAGAATTGAATTGAAATTGATTAGCTGTTAATTCACTGCATTGGATTGGAATTGAATTGAAATCATTTTGAAATTGAAAAATTGAATTGGAATTGAATTGAATTAATTCTAAAGCAAGGTGGATTGAACTGGAATTGAATAGCAATAGTCCAGGTGTAGAAAGAACTGAATTTGAATAGAATTGAAATCAATTTTCTGGAGTGAAAAAAACAATAGACTGTGCACCTTACACGTCACTTGAACAGTCATGTAAAAATGGACCATATTGAGTTGAGCAGAAATTGGACTATGATTTATTATCCAAAAATGTAAAAAAGCATGGACTGACATATCCTTTTAAAAATAAATGTGACTAACTTGTGGTAATGCATTTTTTGTAGGAGTGGACCATGATACAGCTTCAGCATATTCTACCCTGTGCATCTAGAGTTGGAAGTTGTCTGTGATGGTGACATACAATATGAGCATGTCAGGGACTGCTATTTCATGTGAAAAATACACATAGAGGTAATTTTGAAACATTCTGTAACAATACAGATCTTGTAATAGAGATAGAAGATTCCAACAATTGACAAAAGTGTGCCTATCTCAGTAACTTAAAAGGGCATTTCGTGATCCACAGCCTCATCCCCCACTTTTCTCAAAAAAAGTTGAGATTTTTATATCACTGGAAACCTCTGGCTACATAATGTTTATGTACAAAATATTTCTTGCAGATTAATTCGTTTAGTAAAGATATTGTGAAATTTGAATTTCGTTCTGGTGCACCAGAACGAAATTACAACGCATTGTCTATGGAACAGTGTAATACACATAATCATGCATAACTCGCGAACGCAAAATCGGAATGAACTGAAATTTTGGGAATAGGTTTTTGTCGTGGATATCTAATGAAAAATGACATAAATAGAGGATGCTAGGATCACAAAATACTCCTTTAAGCAGTACCATATTAAATTGAAAATCAAAGAGTGACAAAGATCAAAGCACAAGGAAACTGACTTGAAATGACATACAAAAACTGGGATGGAATTTAAGATGGCTTTAGATCAGGCATGGGCAACCTACTGGTGGCATGCACCCGCCAGTAATTTTCGTGGAGCCCATGAGACCATCTATAAATTTGGAATGTTTTTATTTAATTTCTTTAGCCAATAGTACCTATGTAAAATCGCAATATTTTGTGTGTATACTGAATCACACAGCGTCTTCACCAGAAACTTTTGCCTCTGCTTGAAGGGTGTGCAGCAGTGGTGTAACTAGGGTTGGTAGCGCCCGGGGCAAGAAACAAAATTGGCGCCCCTACCCCCCACCCAAAAATATCTTAGACGCGGGCAGTGGCGTAGCTAGGGGTTATAGCGCCCATCAGGGCAAAGTATATATAACCCCCCTTTCTTGAAACAATTGCGCGCGGAGCGTGCGAAATTTTAGACAAATAAGATAAGGCCTACCACTAATTAATTTTGGTTACTAGAATATCGGTCTTAAATTGTTCTTTCAATTGATTTTGTGCTGAAATGTACGCGAAGCACGTGAAAATTTTGACTAACATCGCTTGGAGGGGCGCAGAATCAATGCTGACTCAAACTTGAACTTTAGGACCTGAGTCAAAATCCCATATGACTCTTCAATGACTTGACTCAAGCCCTTCATCTTCATGACTCAACTTGACTTGAGACTCGAGCATGGTGACCCAATTACAAGTCTGATGAAAGCTATTCTTCCTTCAACCATCTTGTAAGTACAAATTGATTTGTGTGCATATCAGTTGGACAATACTTGCAGAACATCATGTGCACAACTGTTATCGTGCATTGGTGTGTTGGGGTGTGTATGTATGTGAAGTATCAAATGCTGAAGGCACCCAAAAACACATGTATGTACCTACAAGATGGCGGACATATGACATTACAAGAATAACCACCACAGTTTCTATGTATACTAATTTTAAAAGGTGTCTGGATAAATGTTTGTTTTTCTCATTATCATCCAACAAAAGTATGTTGAACCTAGATCAAGTTGTATGCTTTGCATTCTATCTACAGTAGACATCGAGTTGTATACCTTTGCTATCTTCATTAGACAGCCAGTTGTACATCTTGCCATCTACAGAAGACAGCATGATGTATGCCTTGCTATTATCAGCAGATGCCAAGATGTATGCATACCCTTGCTACATACAGTACACAGCAAGTTGTATGCCGTGCTATTTTCAGTGAACAGCAAGTTGTGTGACATGCTATCTCCAGTAGACCTCAACTTGTATACCTTACTATCTTCATCAGTAGAGAGCAAGTTGTATGCCTTGCTATCTACAGTAGAAAGCAAGTTATATGCCTTGCTATCTTCTGTAGACATGTCTTGCTATCTACAGAAGACTTGCTATTATTATCAATACATGGTAAGTTGTATGCCTAGCCTTGCTATCTACAGTAAGCAGCAAGTTGTTTGTTGTGCTACATGTATCTTCAGTTAATTGGCAACACTTTATATGGTTGCTTTCTTCAGTAGACAGCAAGGTGGTATGCCTTGCTATCTTCAGTAAATATCAAGGTGTATGTAGAGAAGAAGTTGTATACCTTACTATGTTCAGCAAATTGTATGCATTGCTATCTACAGTAGACAGCAAGATATATACCTTGTTATTATCAGTAGATGTCAAGTTTTATGCATATCCTTGCTATCTACAGTAGACAGCAAGATACATACCTTCTTATTATCAGTAGATGTCAAGTTTTATGCATATCCTTGCTATCTACAGTAGACAGCAAGTTGTATACCTTACTATTTTCAGCAAACAGCAAGGATGCCTTGCTATCTGCAGTAGATATGGTGTTTACCAAAGACAGCAAGGCATTCGACTTACTATCTTTGGTATATAGCAAGGTGTTTGCTTACTGTACTATCTTCATTGTGCAAGGTGTTCTATAATACCTCACTATTTTGCTAACAGGGTCAGGGTCAGTTATGTTTGATATAATTATATACCCTAATTCTTAATTTACAGAGACAGAATTGCCACCACACTGACCACAGTGCTATGTGGAAGGGGATGTTTGTGCCTATGTATATAGTATATACAAAATGTAGCCTGAACAATTGATGTGGCCCTCATGATGAAGGGGAGAGTTAAGGACCATTTTCAAAAATTTAATGGTGCAAATGTAATCCTTATGGAGGGGAAACAGGTAAGTGATGGTTCTGTGTCATACCTATAGCATTTTGTCAGTGTTCAGCCTAAAACCCGCTACCCCCTATAAAATTGACGATGAGTATTGTATAAATAGGAGAGATGACATGTCTGGTTGCAAACAGAAAAAGTAGGCATATCACCTCAAAAATAAATGCAGCAGAAACACATTTTTTTAATGTTTCCACATTAATGATCTTTATGAAAGTATCAAAAATCAAACAACAGAATTGAAACCGGACAATGCATTACATGGTGTCAATTTTATAAATTTTAGGTTGAGTGATGACCATTTTTGGCTCTGGCCCAGATGCATGCATGTGCATGGTAAAATCTTGTGGCTTCCTGCTCTTCAGCCTCAAATCCAATCAAACTTGGGCGTAGCTGCACTATATAATATGGGGCGCACACTACCTATATCTACGGACATCGTGTTTTTGACAGCCAGTCCAATTTTTTAACCGATCAACAATAAGTTTTCCTTTTTCTTTTCTTTAGCTGTGATTGCCTGCTTGGATTGAAAGAGGAATTGTATCCAATTGATAAAGACCTGTAGAGGAGAGGGCAAATAATGCCCTTGGGGTGCTCAACAAGAGGCAGATGAGCTTGATTAAAGCTGCTGCTAGAGCATGCAGGTAATTATTGAATTTGATGAGATCTGTAATGTATAGTACAGCATGTTATAAAATGATAACAAATACGTAGATGTGACATGATCTGATCTACTCAAAACAAAATTAGAAATTTTAAAAACGTAGTTATCACCATCACTAACTTATTCAGTATCTAAGCTTATTGATGTTGAAATCCCTAGTCCCTGCTTTACTTGGTTGGAAAGGTTTTGTTTGTCCAATTTCCTAAATTGTATGTTATTTTTTGTCCTTATTTTGTGCCTATTGTGGAGTTTTCGAAAGAGGGCATTAAAATCTTGAAATACGACCTACTTCCAGTTCAAATCCAAGATGATTGTGTCCAGAATCAAGAATCAACAAACAACAAGAGTTGACCAGCAGCAGGTCATCGGTAAATCTGTTAGCGGTGCATTTTTATGCAAGAATGTGATTCTAATTTGATTTGGTAATGGACTGGATGAAAGTTGGTAGTTTTGTCCATGCAATTTACTGAATTTAGCAATATCAAATATGCCGCAAATGCCAGTTTTTAGCTAAGCTTATGCCAGTTTTTGCATTTCAGTCACTTTTTCAGTGAAAAAAATATGCATGGGGCATTTATTGGAGCTGGGGCATTTATTAGGAACAAGATGGAAATAGGATGGAGGTTAGTGTTTGGCATAAAGAAACATAAGGAAGCATCAATTTTTTTCATGCAAAATATCTGAAGAGAAATAGGCAAGTACAATTGATGAACAAAATAAGGTTGAATTCAATTTGTTTTATTACAGTAAGCCCTTTGAGAGCATTGATCATGAATCTGGATCGGTACATCCCAGCACTGATGAGAATAGTGGTTCTGCAACATCTGCTGATATCCCAATGAAGTTCAAATTGGAAATAGAGAGAGGTAAATTGAAAGATGTTTGTTGACCTTCTTTAACATGAAATAGTGGTCATGTTTGTAAAATTGGATCTTGCAGGATATTGTTAACCTGGCGTTTGGGGATAGGGTGCATTTTAGTCTTAATCATGCTTTCTGTTTACTTTGATATCATACACCCTGGTTTATGTGTTGGTCATGGTATTTACTTTTAATAAACATCCTGGTTGTGTGGCTGCTGTTGGCTATGCATGTCTACATCTGTTTACTAATGACATCATGATATGATTCAAGAAATAGTAGAAAGAGTTTTCATGGATGCAACACAGTGTTAATTTGTAAATTATATGTTTGTTCAGCTTATAATTGGCGAAAAATGAAGTTATATCATTATATTAATCACTCTTTATTCATTAAAAAACACAAAGAATGGAAACACAAAACCCATGACAGGGTTTGGGAAGACCCAAACCCATGCAGGGTAAACAACAAAAAACAGACAAGTACAATTAAAACACAGTTTATCAAAACACAAGAAAAAATAGATGAACATGAAAGCCTGGGAATGGCATTGAAAATGCATTCAATAATATAGAATTATTTTCATCAATTATAGGCTGAACAAACTTTATTCTTTTGTCAGTGGGAGTGGTCTAGCTTGTTAAGTGCTAAATTTCATTAGTTCCTGCATGTTGTTTATCACACGGTAGAGGATATGGTCTGCGTCTTTACACAACACGCTTTTCGAGGTGCACACTAGCTGCGAGTAAGTAGCGTGTTAGTGACAAAAACTATTCTCTCTCTCTCTGTGTCAGGTGGCGCTGTGTAGCGCTGCTGTGGTCTTCACAAGAGTACGCCATCTCACTCGATCTGATGCCAAGTGCGTTGCACCTTGCATTCCCTGGTTAGAAACCAGCTTCACGTCATTAGTCCAAGATGTTGGTGGACGTCCTCTTCCTCGTTTGCCTTCCATAGCCCCTTGCAAAATCTGTTTTTCTACACCTCCATGTTTCCTGACAATATGGCCAAAGTACTTCAGCTTTCTCTCCATTATGCCGCTTCTGATGGTTAGACTTGTACCAATCTTGTCGAGGATCCAGGAATTTGTTCTCCTGTCTTTCCATGTCACTCGTAGAAGCCTCCTGTAACACCACATCTCAAAAGCATCTACTCTTTTCTTATCATTCTTGGTCATAGCCCAAGACTCGCATCCATAAGTGGCAATTGAAAACACAGTTGCACGAAGTAGGCGTACCTTGAGGTCAATGGATAGGCCTCTGCTTTTCCATATGCTTGACATGCCCTGCACAGTTGTCCTTGCAATAGCCAGTCTTCTCTTAATTTCAGTTGTGCTGTCACCACTGTTGTTAATCATTGAACCCAGATATTCAAAAGTTATTAAAAAAATACATAATTTGGACAATTTTTATTAAAGCCATAATGTACGATCTTATAATATGAAATTGGTTAATTTTTTTCAAACCCGATTTTTTTGCATATTTGTAATGTTTACACACGTCCCAAGTTGCACCTAAATGGAATTGGCCAAATGTGTTGTCTTTGTAGGTCAACAGAGCAAAAGTTCGACATAGGCCTATTATCATAATTTAAAAATTATGATAATATGTCCTCCCATAGAACTGCATGTTAATAGGGTCAAAATAACCAGTGGGGTTTCTTTCACTTTACCTTGTTATTTCAACTTAAAATGGACAGCAACCCTTCTCGGCAGTTATTACTAATATTATTTCAACATTTTGAATAAAAAGTAACAAAATTAAAATTTGACGGAAATCGTACATTAAGGCTTTAAGTCTAATTCTGCTCTACTTAGTTTGTGGCAAGCTGACGAGCCTTCAAAATTTGCTGTCAACTGAAAATAGCAATGCGTACAACTTGCTGTCTACTGAAGATAGCAATGCATACAGGTTGCTGTCAACTAAAGATAGCAATGGGTACAACTTGCTGTCTACTGTAGATAGCAATGTATACAAGTTGCTGTGTACTGCAGATAGCAATGCATACAACTTGCTGTCTACTGCCGATAGCAATGCATACAACTTGCTGTCTACTGCCGATAGCAATGCATACAACTTGCTGTCTACTGCCGATAGCAATGCATACAACTTGCTGTCTACTGAAGATAGCAATGCATACAACCTGCTGTCTACTGAAGATAGCAATGCATACAACCTGCTGTCTACTGCCGATAGCAATGCATACAACTTGCTGTATACTGTAGATAGCAATGCATACAATTTGCTGTCAACTGAAGATAGCAATGCGTACAACTTGATGTCAACTATAAAGATAGCAATGGGTACAACTTGATGTCAACTATTTAGATAGCAATGGGTACAACTTGCTGTCTACTGTAGATAGCAATGCATTCAACTGCTGACAATTGAAGATAGCAATGCATACAGCCTGCTGTCTACTGAAGATAGCAATGGATGCAACCTGCTGTCTACTGAAGTTAGCAATGCGTACAACTTGCTGTCAACTATGCTGTAACATGTTTTGGCTTATGTATTTTTAAATGCCTGTATTTTACATATTTATAATATTGTTTCAAGATTTCATAATGGTTTTATTTTTGAAAATGTTGCTTTTCTCTATTTTATGTACTTTTAATTTTAAATTATTCTTTCATGTGCAGGATGAGTGGGCACTTCTGTGTTTGGACTTTTCAGCCCATTCACTCATCCTGAATTACTTGCTTTTATCATGTGTAAGAAATGCAGAGTGTGTATTAATCTACTGTTATTTTGTTACTTTTGTAGTTTGCAAGTAATTCAAATAAATATTATTATACAACATGCTGTCAACTGAAGATAGCAATGCATATAACCTGCTGTCTACTGAAGATAGCAATGTGTACAACTTGCTGTCTACTGTAGATAGCAACGCATACAACTTGCTGTCAACTAAACAGCAATGGATACAACTTGCTGTCAATTGAAGATAGCAATGCATACAGCCTGCTGTCTACTGCAGATAGCAATGCATACAACCTGCTGTCTACTGAAGTTAGCAATGCGTACAACTTGCTGTCAACTATGCATACAACATGCTGTCAACTGAAAGATAGCAATGCATATAACCTGCTGTCTACTGAAAATAGCAATGTGTACAACTTGCTGTCTACTGTAGATAGCAATGCATACAACTTGCTGTCAACTAAACATAGCAATGGATACAACTTGCTGTCAACTGAAGATAGCAATGCATACAGCCTGCTGTCTACTGAAGATAGCAATGCATACAACCTGCTGTCAACTAAACATAGCAATGGATACAACTTGCTGTCAACTATGCATACAATATGCTGTCAATTGAAGATAGCAATGCATACAGCCTGCTGTCTACTGAAGATAGCAATGCATACAACTTGCTGTCAACTAAACATAGCAATGGATACAACTTGCTGTCAACTACTATGCATACAACATGCTGTCAATTGAAGATAGCAATGCATGCAACCTGCTGTCTACTGAAGATAGCAATGCGTACAACTTGCTGTCAACTATGCATACAACATGCTGCATACTGCAGTTACTGTCTGTTTTCCTATACACAATACACAGTGCTCTCACAATTGACGCGCGACCTTACAAATAGTGTATGTTAGAAGTAATAGGCAATTGCCTAGTTAACGACACTGTGTAAAAAATAACCGGCCAATATTTAAAGTATTCTCTGAAACTCTAGAAAATATAGTTTTGTAACATGTCCTAAATTTTTAGCCAATTTAGGTGTTTGGAATAGTCGCACTTTGGTGTTTTAGTGTATGTTATAGGTAATAGGACATTGCCTATTTAACGTCACTGTGTGAAAAATAACCGGCCAATATTTAAAGTATTCTCTGAAATTCTAGAAAATATAGTTTTGTAACATGTCCTAAATTTTTAGCTAATTTAGGTGTTTGGAAATAGTCGCACTTTTGTGTTTTAGGAAGGATATGTAAACGACAGATAACACCAAAAAATATGAAGAAATTATTTTCAAACCGTGTTAAGTCTGCAACCATATATGCTTCTCATTTTCAAGAATGCTGGTTAACAATAAGCAGACCATTGTCTCATTTCGTAAACAAAAGCCCACACATTATTGTATACCTTGCGTTTGCTTTATAATCGTTCACCCAACTGAAACTATAATACCACCAGCTCATTGTTCATGCACAGGTAAAACAGACACATGTGTTGTGAGGATTTAACCAGAGAAGATCTGATTTAATCAGTTGAGCTGTTTTCAATGAGTGTTATCTTGGTTTAATAGCTTTTAATGAGGTCGAAGTCCTGCAAAGGTCGTGGTGAATTCTACTGTAGACATGACTGCATCATGGTCAACTGAAGATAGCAATGCATACAACCTGCTGTCTACTGAAGATAGCAATGTGTACAACTTGCTGTCTACTGTAGATAGCAATGCATAAACTTGCTGTCAACAAAAGATAGCAATGGATACAACTTGCTGTCTACTGAAAATAGCCATGCGTACAACTTGCTGTCAAATCAACTATAAAGATAGCAGTGGGTACAACTTGATGTCAACTATAAAGATAGCAATGGGTACAACTTGCTGTTTACTGTAGATAGCAATGCATTCAACATGCTGTCAACTGAAGATAGCAATGTGTAGAACTTGCTGTCAACTATGCATACAACATGCTGTCAATTGAAGATAGCAATGCATACAGCCTGCTGTCTACTGAAGATAGCAATGCATGCAACCTGCTGTCTACTGAAGATAGCAATGCGTACAACTTGCTGTCAACTATGCATACAACATGCTGTCAATTGAAGATAGCAATGCATGCAACCTGCTGTCTACTGAAGTTAGCAATGTGTACAACTTGCTGTCAACTATGCATACAACATCCCAGCAAACACAAAACGTTTTCGACATCATTCGCAAAAGGCTATAAAAGGTTGTCAGAAAACGTTTAAATGTCGGGTTATATAAAGGATACATTAATGGTATAAAACGTTTTTATAACATTAAATAACATTTTTTGATAATCTACTGCTCAGCAAACCAAAATATTTTGCAGAAAACGTTTAAATGTCGGGTTATATAAAGGGTATAAAAACGTTTTAATAACATTCCAGAAACATTCTTGAAAACTTGACACAAAACATTCTAAACAGAATGTTATTTTGGGGTTGAAAAAATATTTTGCGAATAATGTTTGGCCAAAATATTTTCAATAACGTTTTAAAAACGTTTTCATGACCTTTATATAACCCGACATTTAAATGTTATTAAAAGGTTTTGAAAAAAACATTTTAAGAACATTTCTGTGTTTGCTGGATTCAAATATTTTAACATAATGTTATTTAAGTATTGACACAATATTTGGCAAAAATGTTTGCAAAAATAGTTTACAATAACATTTTTTGAAAACATTTTAAAATATTGTTACAGTGTGTTTTCATACAAAACGTTTTAAAACGAGGGCTGGCAACCCGGATTCCATCATGGCCGGACGTGTGTAATTTTTCTCGGCCACCGAGCCTACATAAATTTCAAAAAAATAGTATGCAGGGGAACAAAAACATTCTAAATTGTACATATAATCTTCGAAGTGGAAAGCCGCATCAGTTGAAACACAGGACATCAAAATTTGACTCAACTGAGATACAAAACCAGCGAAGACAGGAACCAGGTAGTACACAGTACGTGAGTAACAACATGGCGGGCAATACAAAGGATGGACAATAACATTTTTTGAAAACATTTTAAAATATTGTTACAGTGTGTTTTCATACAAAACGTTTTAAAACGAGGGCTGGCAACCCGGATTCCATCATGGCCGGACGTGTGTAATTTTTTCTCGGCCACCGAGCCTACATAAATTTCAAAAAAATAGTATGCAGGGGAACAAAAACATTCTAAATTGTACATATAATCTTCGAAGTGGAAAGCCGCATCAGTTGAAACACAGGACATCAAAATTTGACTCAACTGAGATACAAAACCAGCGAAGACAGGAACCAGGTAGTACACAGTACGTGAGTAACAACATGGCGGGCAATACAAAGGATGGACAATAACATTTTTGAAAACATTTTAAAATATTGTTACAGTGTGTTTTCATACAAAACGTTTTAAAACGAGGGCTGGCAACCCGGATTCCATCATGGCCGGACGTGTGTAATTTTTTCTCGGCCACCGAGCCTACATAAATTTCAAAAAAATAGTATGCAGGGGAACAAAAACATTCTAAATTGTACATATAATCTTCGAAGTGGAAAGCCGCATCAGTTGAAACACAGGACATCAAAATTTGACTCAACTGAGATACAAAACCAGCGAAGACAGGAACCAGGTAGTACACAGTACGTGAGTAACAACATGGCGGGCAATACAAAGGATGGACCCGATACCGTGTCCAACGCCGAACTAAAGACTATTATGTTACGCTTAGAGAGCACGCTGAATAAGCGAATGGATAAACTACAGACACAAGTAAACAAACTAAATGAATCTGTTTCAACGAATCAAGAAACGATACGGAACCTAGAAGAAAAGGTTACAAGGGACTCAGAACAAACAAATGAGCTAGCACATGAAACAGTTCCAAATATAGACAAAAAGCTTACAGAACTAAAGCAGGACATTGCGAAAAAACTCTTACTCAACGAAATCCACGACAGGAAAACTAACCTTCTGTTTTATGGAGCGGAAGAAAATAAGGATAAAACTATTTATGAAGTGGTGAGAGATTTCCTGATCACAGACTTTAATGTACCACAGGCAGATGTATATAGTATCTTTATTGTCAATGCCCATCGCTTGCCCCGGCGAAATTATGGTGGTCAAAGAAAAGGCCCGGATCCCATTATCGTCAGGTTCGGTGCCATTGGAGATAGGGACTGGATCCTGGAACTAGCAAAAAACAGAGACTATGTACCTGGGCGGAAACCAGTGATGGTATATACTGATCTACCCGCAGAAATGAAGCGAAAGAGAGGAATGTTGGTAGCAGAAGCGAAGAAACTAAGAAGAGAAGGCAGAGTAACAAGAATCAAAGTCATAGGCACAGAAGTCATCATGGAACACAGAGCCAAGGAACAACGACAGGGGCCATGGGTGAAATACTCAGGATGAATATGTAAATCTGCATAAATTGACTGACTTTAGCACTAAAATACATGAAATGTTATAAACTCCAAAATGTGAACGATTTAAATGCAATATATAATATGAACAGTTGAACAGATCAAATCTAAATATCAAGGAGGTGTGAAAATCCCCCTCATATGTTCTTGTTAACAGTAAAAAGGTGCTTCTCTGATATAAAAAAAAATATCAGTATAAATGAAACGACAAGTTGCTTTGAGAAATTATTGTATAAAAATGTTTTGTATCACTTATTTGCTTGCTTGCACATTTATGAATAGTAAAACATACGGTGGAAATTAATCTGTGACAAAAAGTTTCTGACATGCTTGATGATTTATAAATCTTTGAAGGTGTAAATCTGCATAAATTGACTGACTTTAGCACTAAAATACATGAAAGGTTATAAACTCCCAAAATGTGAACGATTTAAATGCAATTATGAACAATTGAACAGATAAAATTTAAATATCATGGAGGTGTGAAAATCCCCCTTATTAAAGTTCTCGTTAACGGTAAAAAATGCATCTCTGATATTAAAAAAATATCAGTATAAATGAAACAACAAGTTGCTTTGAGAATTCATTGTATAAAAATGTTTTGTATCATTTATTTGCTTGCTTGCACATTTATGAATAGTAAAACATACAGTGGAAATTAATATGTGACAAAAAGTTTTTGACATGCTTGATGATTTATAAATCTTTGAAGGTAAAAATCAAAATTTTTCCCAAAAATTTATCTTCTTGGTGGGCTCGGTGGTTGGATTTTTTTTTCTTTCTTGCTTTTTTGTTTTTGCAACTTTCTTTTTTCTTTTTCTTCTTTTATATATTTTTTGTGTGTGGTATGTATTATATTTTTCATAAAAAGACAGCTGTGAATCAAGTTATGTATGTTGTAATCAAAAACCAAATGAAGGTTTCTGTTAAACATGTTTACATGGTTAAAGAATATGGATAGTACTATAAATATATGTTCTGTAAACTGTAGAGGATTGAGTGATAAATCTAAGAGAAGAGATGTTTTTAATTATTTAAGGAAAAAGAAATGTTCAATTTATTGCCTTCAGGATGTACACTGGGACCAGAAATGGGAAAATATGATCAGATCAGAATGGGGATATGAATGTTATACATCAGGTTATAAGACAAATGCCAGGGGCGTGGCAGTGTTAATGAATAACAATTTTGACTTCAAAGTGCGTAATATTCAGCGGGATCAATCAGGTAATTGGATTGTACTTGATATTACGATGATGTCAATGGATATCACGATAGTTTGTCTGTATGGTCCAAATGAGGATAATCCAGATTTTTATAATCGTGTTAAAAATGTTATCGAAAACGTTGGTAACCCACATTGTATTGTATGTGGTGATTTTAACTTAGTCCAGGATCAAAATTTAGATACATTTAATTATTTGAATATTAATAATCCAAAGGCAAAAGAAGCTGTTTTAAAAATAAAAGAAGATTTGAGTCTGTGTGACCCTTGGAGAATTATGAACCCAGATATAAAACGTTTTACCTGGAGAAGAAACAATCCCATAAAACAAGCTAGGCTGGATTTTTTCTTGATTTCTTCTGAAATTGTGAATATAATTGGTCAAACAGACATTCTACCAGGATATAGGACTGACCATTCCATGGTAGTCATTGGCCTAAGTAAGAGTAATAATATACAAAGGGACGAGGTTCGTGGAAGTTGAATAACGATTTAATTGAAGATGATGAATATGTAAAAGTAGTTAAGGATTCGATAACTAAAGTAAAACAAATCTATGCTGCTTCGCCGTATGACAGAGAAAATATAAACAATATTGATCCAAATGAGTTAGAACTAACTATTAATGACCAACTGTTTTTTGAAGCACTGCTTTTGGAAATCAGAGGCGCTACTATAGCATACTCCTCAAAAAGAAAGAGAGAGATGGACAAGTCTGAAGAAGTACTTGACAAATTAATAGAAAACTTAAATACGTCATACGAGGAGGCATCATTGAAAAACAGCCCTAATGTTGAAATTTTAAAGAATGAGTTAGATAATGCTAAACATGAACTTGAGGATATTCGTAGTAGAAAGATTAAAGGATGTTTTATTCGAACAAAGGTCCGATGGATAGAGGAGGAGAGAAACCCACCAAATATTTTCTTAATCTTGAAAAAAGAAACTTTGTAAACAAACAAATGGTTAGAATTGTGAGAGGTAACAACACAGAAGCAACATCTCAAGATGAGATTGAGAAGGAGGTAGTATCTTTTTATGAAAATCTGTATAAAGAAAAAGGTGAAAATAATAATGTTAAAATTGATGATTATGCTTCCATAAACAAATTAACGCAAATGCAATCAAATACGTTAGAGGGTGAAATTACTCTTTCTGAGCTCACATATGCTTTGAAAAACATGAAAAACAACAAGACACCCGGACCTGATGGTTTTACAGCGGAATTTTACAAATGCTTCTGGTTGGAAATATCTTGTTTTCTCCTCCGATCTTTAAATGAAGGTTTTAGAATTGGGTCTCTTACTCAAAAAAAAAAAAGGGGTCACGTTACTCTTCTGCCAAAAGGAGATAAACCCCGTCAGTTCTTAAAAACTGGAGGCCTATTTCGCTTCTAAATGTTTCTTATAAATTGGCCTCTGCATGTATTGCAAACCGTATAAAATCGGTTTTGCCATATTTAATTTCAGAAGATCAAACAGGTTTTGTCCCAAATAGATTCATTGGTGAAAGTATTCGCCTTATTTATGATTTGTTAAGTTATACAGAGGTTAATGAAATTCCGGGCATGCTTTTACTAATAGATTTTGAAAAAGCTTTTGACACGGTTTCGCATGATTTTATTCTTGAAACTTTAAGTGTATTTAATTGCGGATCAGACATTTGCAGATGGTTTATGGCTTTGTATAAGAACGCATCTTCTTCCGTAATCATAAATGGAAATATATCTAAACCGTTCCAAATTCAGCGCAGTTGTAGACAAGGCAATCCTCTGTCGCCATATATCTTCGTTTTATGTGCGGAGGTATTATCTACAATGATTAGACAAAATAAGGATATAACAGGAATTTGCATCAATGATATGAATTTTAAAATTGCACAGTATGCAGATGACACTACATTAATTCTTGATGGTACAGAAAAATCACTGGAAAGTGCCTTTAAAACATTGCAATCATTTTATGAGATGTCTGGTTTGAAAATTAATATTGATAAAACGGTTGCAGTATGGATTGGGTCTCAAAAATTCAGAAATACTATAATTAGTAAAAATTTAAAAATACAATGGAATTTCAATGGTAGCTTTGAGTTTCTAGGCATTTCTTTTAGTACAAACCTTGCTCAAATGGTAAATGATAATTATGATAAAGCACTTCATTTGATACGAAAACTGTTATCAAGTTGGAAAAAAAGAAATTTAACGGTGTTGGGACGGGTTGTAGTTGTGAAATCATTGGCTTTGCCAAAAATAAGTTATATTGCTCAAATGTTACCAAACCCAAGCAAGGAATTTATCAAAACGGTAAATGATGAGATATATAAATATATTTGGAACGGCAAGCCAGACCGAGTTAAAAGAATACAATTTGTGCAAAATTATGAGAATGGTGGAGTAAAGATGCCAAATGTAGAAATGCATATAAATGCTTTAAAGGTAAATTGGATTCGGAGGGTTGCCTGTGGTGATCAAAAATGGGTTAAGCTATTTCGTCTTTGTTTTAATGTAATAAGTGATGATATTTGTTGCCTTGGTATGTATCGTTTTAATGACATGAAAAACATGATAGATAATAAGTTCTGGTATGATACTCTGTTTTCTTGGTCCTCACTTATAAACATTGTAAATAATAATAATCTGGATTTCAACCGTATTGCAAAACAATATTTGTGGTGGAACGATAAAATAAAGATTGGTGGTAAATCAGTTTGTTATGCCCATTGGAAAAAAAGAGGTGTGCTGTTTATAAATGATCTCTTAAATGCAAACGGATCCTTTTTGTCGATTGTCGAATTTACAAAACTTTATAAAGTGAAGACCAATTTCTTAGAATACAATGGTATTATTAGGGCAATTCAGTCAAATTTTAATTACAATGGTACTATAGGCTCCAAACTAGCCTCCCCTTTTCAGCCGTATAATATGGAACTACTTTTTAAGCAACGAAAAGGGTGCAAAATATTCTATGATATTTCTATTGAATCAAAGATGAAGAATACAATGAGTAAGTCAAAGTGGCAAATGAAATTTGGAATGGAGAATGATGATTGGAAAAAAATATGTACCTTAAATTTCAAATTTTCCACTGATATTAAACTGAGATGGTTTCAATACAGAATTAATCAGAGTATCATAGGCACAAATACATTGTTGTTAAAAATGAACATAAGTGATGATGACTTATGTACTTTTTGTAAGATAAATCCAGAAACAATCAAGCATCTCTTTGTGGATTGCCCTTTTTCTAGAAATTTTTGGGAAGATCTCAAAGACTGGATAAAAGACAAGATCAGTATAGATCTAGCTATGACCCCTCAGTTAATTCTTTTTGGATCCAAATATGATTTAATTCTAACATTGATTTTGACTATTGCAAAATTACATTTGTATAGAGTAAAGATGACAGAGAAACGACCAAACTTAGATGTTTTAAAAAGGGAACTTAAATGTTATTATAATGTTTTGAAATACCAAGCAGTATGTAGCCTAAAGTTACAAAAGTTTAATAATGAGTGGCAATCCTGGCAACTATTAATGTTATGATATAATTTTTCATTCCTGTGTATTTTTAATCCATAGTAAAGAAAGTAAAATATGCTCAACATGCTCAATGTGTGGTGGAGGGGTCGGCCGGGTGGGTCGGGTGGAGCTCATTGTTGATTGTTTGTTTTTTGTTTTCTACTCAATTTGAGTACAAAATAATCAGCAGTTAGTTTCTATTCGCTCATTCTGTTGCTCTTTTCCTTATTTTTTGTTGCTTGTTTTCAATCCTCTTATAACTCTCTTGAAATGACTATGTCACTAATATTAATAAATAAAATGCACGTTAATGTATTTAAGGTCACTGATTAAGTGACAGTACTATGTATTAAGAAACTTTTAATAAAGACAGCTGTCTACAAAAAAGAAAAAAACAAAAACAAAAAAAACGTTTTAAAACGTTATCATGACCTTTATATAACCCGACATTTTAATGTTATTAAAACGTGTTTACCTAACCAAAAGCCAAAATATAACTTATTTAAAACGTTTTTAAAACGTTTTTGTGTTTGCTGTGATGCTGTCAATTGAAGATAGCAATGCATACAGCCTGCTGTCTACTGAAGATAGCAATGGATGCAACCTGCTGTCTACTGAAGTTAGCAATGCGTACAACTTGCTGTTAACTATGCATACAACATGCTGTCAACTGAATATAGCAATGCATACAACCCGCTGTCTACTGAAAATAGCAATGTGTACAACTTGCTGTCTACTGTAGATAGCAATGCAATCAACATGCTGTCAACTGAAGATAGCAATGCATACAGCCTGCTGTCTACTGAAGATAGCAATGGATGCAACCTGCTGTCTACTGAAGTTAGCAATGCGTACAACTTGCTGTCAACTATGCATACAACATGCTGTCAACTGAAGATAGCATTGCATACAACCTGCAGTCTACTGAAGATAGCAATGCATACAGCCTGCTGTCTACTGAAGATAGCAATGCATGCAATCTGTCTACTGAAAATAGCAATGCATACAACTTGCTGTCAACTATGCATACAGCATGCTGTCGACTGAAGATAGCAATGCATACAACCTGCTGTCTACTGAAGATAGCAATGTGTACAACTTGCTGTCTACTGTAGATAGCAATGCATACAACTTGCTGTCAACTAAAGATAGCAATGGATAAAACTTGCTGTCTACTGAAGATAGCCATGTGTACAACTTGCTGTCAATTATAAAGATAGCAGTGGGTACAACTTGATGTCAACTATAAGGATAGCAATGGGTACATTTTGCTGTCTCCTGTAGATAGCAGTGCATTCAACATGCTGTCAACTGAAGATAGCAATGCATACAGCATGCTGTCTTCTGAAGATAGCAATGCACCCAACCTGCTGTCTACTGAAGATAGCAATGTGTACAACTTGCTGTCAACTATGCACACAACATGCTGTCAATTGAAGATAGCAATGCATACAGCCTGCTGTCTACTAAAGATAGCAATGCATGCAACCTGCTGTCTACTGAAGATAGCAATGCATACAACTTACTGTCAACTATGCATACAACATGCTGTCAACTGAAGATAGCAATGCATACAACCTGTTGTCTACTGAAGATAGCAATGTGTACAACTTGCTGTCTACTGTAGATAGCAATGTGTACAACTTGCTGTCTACTGTAGATGGCAATGCATACAACTTGCTGTCAACTAAACATAGCAATGGATACAACTTGCTGTCAACTGAAGATAGCAATGCATACAGCCTGCTGTCTACTGAAGATAGCAATGCATACAACCTGCTGTCTACTGAAGATTGCAATGTGTACAATTTGCTGTCAACTATGCATACAACATGCGGTCAATTGAAGATAGAAATGCATACAGCCTGCTGTCTACTGAAGATAGCAATGCATGCAACATGCTGTCTACTGAAGATAGCAATGTGTAGAACTTGCTGTCAACTATGCACAACATGCTGTCAACTGAAGATAGCAATGCAAACAACCTGCTGTCTACTGAAAATAGCAATGTGTACAACTTGCTGTCTACTGTAGATAGCAATGCATACTACTTGCTGTCAACTAAAGATAGCAATGGATACAACTTGCTGTCTACTGAAGATAGCCATGCGTACAACTTGCTGTCAACTATGCATACAACATGCTGTCAATTGAAGATAGCAATGCATACAGCCTACTGTCTACTGAAGATAGCAATGCATGCAACCTGCTGTCTACTAAAGATAGCAATGCGTACAACTTGCTGTCAACTATGCATACAACATGCTGTCAATTGAAGATAGCAATGCATATAACCTGCTGTCTACTGAAGATAGCAATGTGTACAACTTGCTGTCTACTGTAGATAGCAACGTGTACAACTTGCTGTCTACTGTAGATAGCAGTGCATACAACTTGCTGTCAACTAAAGATAGCAATGGATACAACTTGCTGTCTACTGAAGATAGCAATGCGTACAAGTTACTGTGTACTGCATATAACAATGCGTACAACTTGCTGTCAACTATAAAGATAGCAATGGATACAACATGCTGTCTACTGAAGATAGCAATGTGTACAACTTGCTGTCTACTGTAGATAGCAATGCATACAACTTGCTGTCAACTAAAGATAGCAATGGATACAACTTGCTGTCTACTGAAGATAGCCATGCGTACAACTTGCTGTTAACTATAAAGATAGCAATGGGTACAACTTGCTATCTACTGAAGATAGCCATGCTTACAACTTGCTGTTAACTATAAAGATAGCAATGGGTGGGTACAACTTGATCTCAACTATAAAGATAGCAATGGGTACAACTTGCTGTCTACTGTAGATAGCAATGCATACAACATGATATCTACTGAAGATAGCAATGCGTACAACATGCTGTCTACTAAAGATAGCAATGTGTACAAGTTGCTGTCTACTGCAGATACAGGGTGTCCAAAAAAAAGAGGCCCCTCATTGCACCCTCTTTTTCTCCTATTTCTGAAAAGTTGATCAAATATATTTTGGTAAAAGAAACCTTGAGTCCTTAGCTTTAATAAACCAAAGCAATTATATCAATCGGCTCACAACTTTTGAAGATATGCTCTTTCAAAGAAATGTACCCGTTTTTCACTCTGTCCACGGAGAAGGTTTGGCTACTTCAAAGATTGAAAAAAGAGTACACATACCATGCATGAATATCAAACATTCCTCAATGATAACTGTATAAAATAACTTTATTTATGGAATGGGCTTTACCGGGGGTTTATAGGCAATGGATTTTGTTAATAGTGTCATTAATTTGTGGGTAAAATGGATGCCGAATGGGACATCTTTTGCTTTACTTGCAATTACTTATTTTTTCTTGGTTATTTATGCCTTTTTGTTTTATTATGTTTCTTACTTTCTTTGTTGTTTCTTGCTTTCTTTTTTTTTACAACATAAGTCATTTCTCTTTTTAGGATAAAAGGTAGCCCTAAAAGGCTGTTTGGTTTGTCTTCTGAAGTGAGTTTACTGTGCTGCTCTGCCCTCTACCTGGTTGCCTCCTTGGCGAATACATGTTTCAGCCCTGGTCCTCATTGCATCAATTGCGTTGCGTATATACCATCCTTGTGCGCTGGATACTTGCGAATGCATTCAGTAATACGTTTGCGAAGATCTTGGATTTTGCCACAAAGGAAAAAAATCAAGTGGTGTGAGGTCTGGTGATCGTGCAGGCCACTCCACAGCATGAGCCATCCCAACCACTCTTTTTTTTTTATGTTTCTGTGTTTTTTATTTTTATAAGATATCACACAAAAAATAATTACAAAGCAATCATAAAAAAATCACAAAAGATCACCAAAACAAACAAAAATTGCACAAATTTAACACTAGTGATACAATCCAGCAACAAATGTTGAAAAATCATAGCATACCTCATAGCATGGATCATGCAGCCATCAAAACTTAATGAAATAGATACAGCAAAAATTACAAATCAAATCTCCATTTACGGAAATGGGCAGAAAGCTTGTCTTTTCCTTGGCAATAAAGTATTCTGTTTCCCTATTAAATTTAACATGGGCCCTAAATCCAATAAAAGTTGGCTTTTTATTTTGAAATTTACAAATATAAATATAATATTTTAAAATCAGGAATAAATGAGTAAGGAATTTATCACCTGGAACACCAAACATTTTATTAAATTTTGAACAGGAAAAATCAATATCATGTTTGTTAACAATCTGTTTGCTATCCGTGGACAGAGTGAAAAACAGGTACTTTTATTCAAAAGGGCATATCTTCAAAAGTTGTGAGCCGATTGAAATAATTGTTTTGGTTTATTAAAGCTAACGATTAAAGGTTTCTTTACATACCAAAATATATTTAATCAACATTTCAGAATTTGGAGAAAAAGAGGGCGCAAAGAGGGGCCTCTTTTTTTTGGGACACCCTGTAGCAATGTGTACAACTTGTTATCTACTGTAGATAGCAGTGCATACAACTTGCTGTCAATTAAAGACTGTTGATTCAACATTTAGCCGGATAGTAAACATAAGCAATACCAAAGTCATAACTGATTTATTTGCTGAGAAAAGAATGTGCTGTTGACCAGTTTAGCTACAAATTGCTCAAGGTCGCAAAAGTAACATATTATATGCCAGGTGTTGTGTATGAAATAGGTTACGGGGCTCATGCATTAGACGCATCAACATCTCAGTACGCATGCATTATTTTGTACAATTTCACTCCCAACAAGTGATACGCATGAATTAATCAAGTGTGATTTATGTCCCCTTCTTTTCCTTTTTTATTTACATGCAGGTACATCAAGGAAAACTGAAATGTATTTGCTGAAGAAAACATACCATGGACAACAGAAAAATTCAACTCTTTGATGACTCATCCTCAAAACTCAACAAAAAATAATACCATTTGATTGTACAAAATCACGTGTTTTTGATCTCTGTGTATATAAAAACATCAATGTTTGTGCAGGGTAGAGTCAAAAGACAAGATAGGAAATTATATTTGAGTAATGGAGAGTATGAAATTAGTTCAAAAAATAGTTTGAATTTGGATGTCTTGGATGCTCTTGTTCTATTCCGCTTGACTACAGAAATTCATTGCTTGCAGGCATCACCAATGCACAATTTGACAAACTGCAGCGTAAAGCTGTGTGCCTGATTTGCAGAGTTAAGAGACGTGAGCACATATCTCCTTACCTGGCGAGGCTTCATTGGCTACCTGTCCGCCAACATGTTGATTATAAGTTGCTTGTTTATAGGTACCATGGCTCTCTACCAACATACCTTTCCTCTGATATTACTTATACAACACTCAAAGCATTTCTCATCATTACCTTCGTTCATCGGTTGATCATACTAGGCTCCATATTCCCAAAACTCATTGTTCAACAGGTGACCGGGCCTTTTCCGTTATTGGACCTCGGCTGTGGAACATGTTCCCTCTCTCCATCAGAGAAGCTGTTTCTCTTATTGTTTTCAAGAAGCTGTTAAAACACACCTTTTTATGTAAATGTAATATGTAATTATTCATTATGTTTTTCTGTTTATTTCTATTCCAGCCTCGGCTGTAGTTTGTAAAGGCACTTCGACCTTTCATTAGATTATGCGCAGTATAAATTGTATATAAATTATGTACATTGTATGTATGTATTTAGGTGTGTATGTGGGTGTGTATGTCTTTTTTACATTGTTTACATAAGGGGGCTATCATTTTCTTCGGAAGGGGGTCCCAAATTTACAAAAAGTTGGCATCAATAAAATTGCAACCCCCCTTTGTTGGCAACAAAAATTTTATGACCCCCACTACCACCGATACACCTGGAGTCTGGGACCTGACAGGCCTCTGGCTTATTTCTCAGTCCTCCACTATGTTTTCAGTAATTGTACTATATATTTCTTGTGATTTTATTGTACTTTGCATATGTGGGAAAAAATTATGTTATGTTATGTTACCCCCTAAACAGGCTAAAATTGTATTGAAATCAGTCTTTTTGAATAAAATAAACACACTATCTGTGGTCATCTTATGACTCCCTACATTTTGGTCAACAAAATGTTATCACCCCCCCCCCTATTTTTTCTTTCCAAAAATTTATGACCCCCCCTATATTTGAAACACCCCTTTCGAAGAAAATGATAGCCCCCTAAATGCATACGTAAAAATAGCTCAAAATATTCGTCATCATCACTCATCAGTGTGTGTCATATATTTCAGATCATGATCAAGATTTACATGGGCAGAATTAATAATATCACAGTTTGTTTTTGTGGACTCTTATAAGCTGTTATAGGGGCATGGACAGTTAGTGGAACAAATAAACTCAATAGGTTAATAACTCTTTAGTACTTGTTGCTCAAGATTTTGAAGACCTCAGAACTAAGAAGGGGTTACGTCACAAAATCATGAAAATTTGTTAGTGTCAATATCTAGCGTAAACTGCAGCGTAAAGCTGTGTGCCTGATTTGCAGAGTTAAGAGACGTGAGCACATATCTCCTTACCTGGCGAGGCTTCATTGGCTACCTGTCCGCCAACATGTTGATTATAAGTTGCTTGTTTATAGGTATCATGGCTCTCTACCAACATACCTTTCCTCTGATATTACTTATACAACACTCAAAGCATTTCTCATCATTACCTTCGTTCATCGGTTGATCATACTAGGCTCCATATTCCCAAAACTCATTCTTCAACAGGTGACCGGGCCTTTTCCGTTATTGGACCTCGGCTGTGGAACATGTTCCCTCTCTCCATCAGAGAAGCTGTTTCTCTTATTGTTTTCAAGAAGCTGTTAAAACACACCTTTTTATGTAAATGTAATATGTAATTATTCATTATGTATTTCTGTTTATTTCTATTCCAGCCTCGGCTGTAGTTTGTAAAGGCACTTCGACCTTTCATTAGATTATGCGCAGTATAAATTGTATATAAATTATGTACATTGTATGTATGTATTTAGGTGTGTATGTGGGTGTGTATGTCTTTTTTACATTGTTTACATAAGGGGCTATCATTTTCTTCGGAAGGGGAGAGTCCCAAATTTACAAGAAGTCTGCGACTTCCCCTTTGTTGGCAACAAAAATTTTATGACCCCCACTACCACCGATACACCTGGAGTCTGGGACCTGACAGGCCTCTGGCTTATTTCTCAGTCCTCCACTATGTTTTCAGTAATTGTACTATATATATTTCTTGTGATTTTATTGTACTTTGCATATGTGGGAAAAAAATTATGTTATGTTATGTTACCCCTAAACAGGCTAAAATTGTATTGAAATCAGTCTTTTGAATAAAATAAACACACTATCTGTGGTCATCTTATGACTCCTACATTTTGGTCAACAAAAAATGTTATCACCCTCCCCTATTTTTTCTTTCCAAAATTTATGACCCCCCCCTCTATTTGAAACACCCCTTTCGAAGAAAATGATAGCCCCTAAATGCATACGTACAAATAGCTCAAAATATTCGTCATCATCACTCATCAGTGTGTGTCATATATTTCAGATCATGATCAAGATTTACATGGGCAGAATTAATAATATCACAGTTTGTTTTTGTGGACTCTTATAAGCTGTTATAGGGGCATGGACAGTTAGTGGAACAAATAAACTCAATAGGTTAATAACTCTTTAGTACTTGTTGCTCAAGATTTTGAAGACCTCAGAACTAAGAAGGGGTTACGTCACAAAATCATGAAAATTTGTTAGTGTCAATATCTAGCGTGAACTGCAGCGTAAAGCTGTGTGCCTGATTTGCAGAGTTAAGAGACGTGAGCACATATCTCCTTACCTGGCGAGGCTTCATTGGCTACCTGTCCGCCAACATGTTGATTATAAGTTGCTTGTTTATAGGTATCATGGCTCTCTACCAACATACCTTTCCTCTGATATTACTTATACAACACTCAAAGCATTTCTCATCATTACCTTCGTTCATCGGTTGATCATACTAGGCTCCATATTCCCAAAACTCATTGTTCAACAGGTGACCGGGCCTTTTCCGTTATTGGACCTCGGCTGTGGAACATGTACCCTCTCTCCATCAGAGAAGCTGTTTCTCTTATTGTTTTCAAGAAGCTGTTAAAACACACCTTTTTATGTAAATGTAATATGTAATTATTCATTATGTATTTCTGTTTATTTCTATTCCAGCCTCGGCTGTAGTTTGTAAAGGCACTTCGACCTTTCATTAGATTATGCAGTATAAATTGTATATAAATTATGTACATTGTATGTATGTAGATAGGAGTGTATGAGGGTGTGTATGTCTTTTTTACATTGTTTACATAAGGGGGCCATCATTTTCTTCGGAAGGGGGTCCCAAATTTACAAAAAGTTGGCATCAATAAAATTGCAACCCCCCTTTGTTGGCAACAAAAATTTTATGACCCCCACTACCACCGATACACCTAGAGTCTGGGACCTGACAGGCCTCTGGCTTATTTCTCAGTCCTCCACTATGTTTTCAGTAATTGTACTATATATTTCTTGTGATTTTATTGTACTTTGCATATGTGGGAAAAAAATTATGTTATGTTATGTTACCCCCTAAACAGGCTAAAATTGTATTGAAATCAGTCTTTTTGAATAAAATAAACACACTATCTGTGGTCATCTTATGACTCCCTACATTTTGGTCAACAAAAATTTTATCACCCTCCCCCCTATTTTTTCTTTCCAAAAATTTATGACCCCCCCCCCCCTATATTTGAGACACCCCTTTCGAAGAAAATGATAGCCCCCTAAATGCATACGTACAAATAGCTCAAAATATTCGTCATCATCACTCATCAGTGTGTGTCATATATTTCAGATCATGATCAAGATTTACATGGGCAGAATTAATAATATCACAGTTTGTTTTTGTGGACTCTTATAAGCTGTTATAGGGGCATGGACAGTTAGTGGAACAAATAAACTCAATAGGTTAATAACTCTTTAGTACTTGTTGCTCAAGATTTTGAAGACCTCAGAACTAAGAAGGGGTTACGTCACAAAATCATGAAAATTTGTTAGTGTCAATATCTAGCGTAAACTGCAGCGTAAAGCTGTGTGCCTGATTTGCAGAGTTAAGAGACGTGAGCACATATCTCCTTACCTGGCGAGGCTTCATTGGCTACCTGTCCGCCAACATGTTGATTATAAGTTGCTTGTTTATAGGTACCATGGCTCTCTACCAACATACCTTTCCTCTGATATTACTTATACAACACTCAAAGCATTTCTCATCATTACCTTCGTTCATCGGTTGATCATACTAGGCTCCATATTCCCAAAACTCATTGTTCAACAGGTGACCGGGCCTTTTCCGTTATTGGACCTCGGCTGTGGACAGGGCCGGATTTACCCTTTTGGGGCCCTGGGCCAGGTCAATATTTGGAGGCCCCAAACGCACCGTGAGGAAGGCATGTGCACTCAAGTGGCCACGTTTTTAGATTCTACTAGGACATTGCGCGCGAAGCGCGCGAAAAATGTCAAATTTAGACTATTTCAGCCCGAATTGAAGCTGAATTTTGCTATAGGCTATAACAGACCAGTGCGCGCGAAGCGCGCAAAAATTTGTAATTTTTGTAGGTTATTTTGGCCCAAAACATGGTGTTTTTCGGCTAAAATGGAAGATGCCCACTGCACAGGGCAATTTTGGGGGCCCTGGGCCAGGGCCCATCTGGCCCTGTGGTAAATCCGGCCCTGGCTGTGGAACATGTTCCCTCTCTCCATCAGAGAAGCTGTTTCTCTTATTGTTTTCAAGAAGCTGTTAAAACACACCTTTTTATGTAAATGTAATATGTAATTATTCATTATGTATTTCTGTTTATTTCTATTCCAGCCTCGGCTGTAGTTTGTAAAGGCACTTCGACCTTTCATTAGATTATGCGCAGTATAAATTGTATATAAATTATGTACATTGTATGTATGTATTTAGGTGTGTATGTGGGTGTGTATGTCTTTTTTACATTGTTTACATAAGGGGGCTATCATTTTCTTCGGAAGGGGGTCCCAAATTTACAAAAAGTTGGCATCAATAAAATTGCAACCCCCCTTTGTTGGCAACAAAAATTTTATGACCCCCACTACCACCGATACACCTGGAGTCTGGGACCTGACAGGCCTCTGGCTTATTTCTCAGTCCTCCACTATGTTTTCAGTAATTGTACTATATATTTCTTGTGATTTTATTGTACTTTGCATATGTGGGAAAAAATTATGTTATGTTATGTTACCCCCTAAACAGGCTAAAATTGTATTGAAATCAGTCTTTTTGAATAAAATAAACACACTATCTGTGGTCATCTTATGACTCCCTACATTTTGGTCAACAAAATTTTATCACCCTCCCCTATTTTTTCTTTCCAAAATTTATGACCCCCCTATATTTGAGACACCCCTTTCGAAGAAAATGATAGCCCCCTAAATGCATACGTAAAAATAGCTCAAAATATTCGTCATCATCACTCATCAGTGTGTGTCATATATTTCAGATCATGATCAAGATTTACATGGGCAGAATTAATAATATCACAGTTTGTTTTTGTGGACTCTTATAAGCTGTTATAGGGGCATGGACAGTTAGTGGAACAAATAAACTCAATAGGTTAATAACTCTTTAGTACTTGTTGCTCAAGATTTTGAAGACCTCATCTCAGAACTAAGAAGGGGTTACGTCACAAAATCATGAAAATTTGTTAGTGTCAATATCTAGTACAAGGGGCTATCTACACCCTTTGTGCAAATTTCAAATTGAAATAATGTTGAAGAGCATATATAAACAACATGGACAAAACCATCTCCTTGTATTGAAACTACATGGATATAACAAACTTCTTGCCATTTATATTAAAATGCACTCAATGCAAGTTAACCCACTTTTGGTTCTGAGGTCTTCAATTTAAATACTGCACATGCATGTTGTGAGATGTTGATGTGTCTGACGCAGCACAGTATAATAAGTATGTGTGCATTACTTTGTTAAATTTCACTCGAGTTGGATACATGTATATTCATACACTCATAGATAGTGAGAACCAATCAGAGCCTCCGTTAGTAAATTACTAGCCGTGCATAAATGTTGTACAATTGCACAGGCGCGCGCTCCGCGTAGTACGTGCAGTGCTTTCGGATGCACTCCCCCTTCGGGGCTCGTGCATTAGAATTAGACGCATCAACATTCGTACAATTTCACTCCCAACATTAATAGACTACCCCGTAGTCCACTTGCCCATTGTGCATACTCTGGAAGCTTCTGGATATTGAATTTAAGCTTAAAACTCCGATTTAATTCATTTGTGCACAATTGATAGATTTTCACAACTGATCATCTTTTCAGTCACCGGAGGCCTACTCCCTCTGTTTGTTAGCTTCCCAAGTGGATTACTGACTTTGGATTGTGGTTTACATGCTTAACACGGCTGTCTATGAGCTTCTATGGATGAGATTGTCGGATTCCTGGCCTACTAAAATTGGCCATGATGTAATATGCATCTTTAAATGGATCTGGCTTGTGATTGGTCGCACAGATCTTGTTATGGTTTAAATACTCTGGGCACCTGCCATTACCATAAATAACTACATGGTACATAACCATGCGGCCTTTGTGTCGGCGGGAACATGAGCGCATCTTGTACCATGGTTGTATTTCCAAGCTTTGTGCGTGCGGTTAAATTGGATGATAAACAAGTATGATTGACAGTGTTTGTGTTAGGGATCGAAGTCCCATTTAGAATTGAAAGTCCATAGTCTATCCCAACAAGTGATACGCATGTATTAACCTATCATTGAACTTATAACAGATGGATGATTTGTATGTGAGGTATTTGTGAGTTATATAAATTGCTTGGTCCAATAAAATAAACCTGCACCCAAAATGCAGGATATCGTAATTCAGTTGAGACGTAACTATAATAAGTGGGCAAAGGGGCACGTGCCCTGTGCACAATATTAGAGGGTGTGCCGAATCACTGAATTTATTATATGGCAATACATTGTTATGAGAGACTGTTATAAGGCCAAAATTCACCTTGATTATGATAAATTTATTTACTGTAAAAGTGGAAATTTGTTTGGGCCTTTAATTTCCACACTTCGCCAATTTTGAACTGTTTCTCTAATTGTTTTAAAATTCATATTTCTCAGCTTCCATACATTGACCTATACACAAAGGAATATATTCACACGCTAGTTATTTTTGGGATAGCAGCTTGGAACGCAAAAAGCATGAAAATAAATGTAGCGTGAAAATTTCTATTTTTAAATTAATATTTTTGCAATAATAAAACAACACAATTATATTTATGCCTATATGCAGTATAACTAAGGTCATAAACATAAAATAAATAAACATATGTTTCATGTCTCCTGCTTCTTTTTTGAGGTTTCTTCAATTATATATATTCTGTCGGTCGAACATCCGGGCTATCTCTAGTCTCGGGCCCAAACTGCATGTGGCTCACGGTTTGTTGTGAGCAACAGAAATCGGCTGTGAAGGAGGCTACATAGCGATGTTGCTGGAGTGACATTCAATTTCGGAAAAAACGACACTCGACCATGGAATTTAATTTTAAGTTTGTCAGTATATAAACGGTAAATCAAGTAAGTTTCTTTCACTCTGAAGACTTAGAAACGGTTGTTTGATTCCACTGACTATTTGCGATCGAAATTTACATTACACCAATGACAGAAATCATCAACAAAAATCGAATCAGGGACTTGTTTTCACTCGAACATCATCAACCGGAAGTGACGTGACACGGACCGACAGAATATACCGGGTATATATATATTTTTTTTTTTTTGAAATTCACTTTAATATAACTTCAAAAAATATGTCTAGGGAGTTAAAAGTTGAGATTTTTATACCATTGGAAACCTCTGGCTACATAATGTTCAGTGATGTTTATGTACCATAAATTTCTTGCAGATTAATTCGTTTAGCAAAAATATCGCCAAATTTGAATTTCGTTCTGGTAGGCCTATACACCAATCCGAGAAGCGTTTACTGTATTTGGCCCTCTATTGACGGCAACACAGATGTACCAGAGCGGAGATTTAATTCGTAATTCAATACTCATGATTGTGTATTGAATATCACTGTTGTGTACAATTCCCGGGTACAATTCTGTATAGCACACAATAAATAATGGATGGAACCCCCGACCTCGGGACACCGCAGTTTTACATCGGGGACACCGCAGTAATGGCGAAGTCGGATAGGTGTATACCAGAACGAAATTACAACAGCAGCCTATGGAGCAGTGTAGCCTAATACATATAATCATGCATAACTGGCAAACGAAAAATAGGAATCAACTGAAATTTTGGGAATAAGATTACTACTGAAAAATGTCAAAAGAAGAGGATGCTAGGATCACGAAATACTCCTTAAAGATGCTTTCTAGCCTTGATAATAAATAAGAAACACTTTTGTAAGATTTTGTGATCATAGAGGGGCCTACCTCTCAGAACAACAAAATAAACAATGCCTCCTAGTAGACTTGCTAATGGGTGAAAATAGGGTGACCAGTGCATTTTTTAGCTCATTTGCTCGCAAATGTAGCTATAGGTGTAGTCCATATTTCTGGATGTTTTTTACTTTCTCTTGCTACATCGTTTGAGCAATGGAGCTGGTAATTTGAAGGAGCAATCTTTGCATGATCGTTCATGATTGTTACTTAATTAGCTAGGAAAATTCGGACGGAAAGTGTGATTTTCGGAGCATTTTCTTACGAAAATTTTTACAAGATTTCATAGAATAGTCTCCTTTACAGACTGTTTGTGGTGCTGATCATATTACAAACACTGTTCTAACTCCTTGATCTGGCGATTTTGTAAAAGAGATGTTGAATTTTAATTGCTTCAGTGCGGCTTCAATGTTTGCTTTTCAGTGTTGCTTGCCATACATTTTGCAAGTCCATAGATATTGCACCAAGGCTAACTAATAACTCAATGGTGCTGCTATATGTGCTAAAAATGTGTAATTTTTCCAATTGGGAGGTTTTTGGGGGACCAGTAAACAACTATAAAGGCTTAGCAGTCATAAAATACTGAACAAATAAACTGAGAGCTAATTAAATACACTTAATTAGATCAGGCAAACATGTTGTGAAAGTAATTATATCGAGAAGGTCGTATCTGCAATAGCTACCCTATACATAATCTTAAAAATAAAGCACTTGACAGCTATTGCATAAACCCTACCTAGATGTGTTTTTTACAATTTTGTATATAAGAGATATAGTACACATTAGGGGTTTAGGGCAAGAAAACCCTATCTGCAATAGCTGCCAGGTGTAAAATGTGTACAATAATTTTTATAGAATGCAGAAATTACCCAAATGTCTATGGAGCAGCTATCACTGCAAACCCAGAACGTCTAAATTCAGCAAAACTTCCAGAGTAATTAGCCTTTGTTAAACTGATACTGGACAAAATTACTTATGGAAACAATTATTATAGACACATTCATGGTCTGCTAGCTCCCTCCCAATTGGTTTGATATACACTTTTTCTGAAGATCACTAACTATTATTCAATGTTGATTGTTATACAACTATATGTAAAATTACTGCTCAAATAATACTATTAATAACATCACCATTGAAATCCATGCTTATTGTTTGCTAGCAATTCACTGAACTGGAAATTGCTCCTTTGCAATGATTTATAAGAGCCCATAATGTTACCCATGTTTGCTTCTTATTCCAGAACCACCCATGTGTAAAATGCACCCTATGCTGTTTTGGGCTTATAGTGTCTAATTTTGAGTCTATTTATCAGACTACATTTGAGGTCTGATCTTCTGGATTGTATACTCCCCAAATAGTGGTCTAAACTTGTGCCTATATTTAGTAATCCCTCATACTGCCAAACCAATTTTAGAGGATCTGCTGAAATATAGGCACTTTGGGTTTGCAGTGTATGGTCCTAAACCCTCAATATAATTGTTTCTTGTTTTTCTTCTCACCCAGTTGTTTGTCTCCAAGATAAGTACTTAGTGGTCCAATTAACATTATTGTTATCTTATTGACTATGCAGCTCTTAAACAATTTGGCCCTGCTTTATATTAAAGGTCCGTAACCCGATCGACAGCATCATCCCCCGATTTTTTCATTGTTGATGAGGTTTTGGTATCACATAATAGATACTATTTTTCTCATTACTATCCTGAAATTTGACGCTCCAAGTCGATGTATTTCCGGAGAAATCATGAAACACAGCCGTGTTTACAGGCTACCAGTTGTTAGCATTTTACACGACACGGGAGATTTGGGTAGTCATAGAATGAAATCGGAATAGATTCGGAAGACTTCACCCCAGTACCAATTCGTCCGCAAAATACATCAAATAGGCCCCTAATGTCAAACTATAGATGGCGCTATAATGATATAAAACAAAAAACAAAAATAAAGAAATACATAAGAGGCGAAATAAATAAGGAAACATGACCTATATTGTCAAGCATGATACGAGGAATATGAAAAAAATTATGAGAGTACCCCCCCCATTAAAAAATTAGTTAAAAAATAAAACAAAGAAAAATCATAAATATGTGAAAATGTGCATCATATAGCTAGAAATAATTAAGCGAAGTAAATACAGCATGGGCTATCTTGTCAAGAATGATAATGCGCGCAGTGATATGTAATGTTTTTTAAGATTAATCAGTATGAATAGAGGGTATAAAAGTGTACAGGGGCGAGCCAGTTTTCAGTGCCAAGGCGAACACTTCCTGTTTCCACCGGGACATGCGCTCGGCCGTTGTTTCGGGATGCCTGACCAGAATGCAATTCACGCGTACCAGTGTATTGGCTTGGTAATATGCTAATTATTCACATTTATGCTGAAATTGTTCCCGTTTTCTCACATAGATGGATAAAGGGGACACTATTTGACATTGTATGTAAGTTTGAAGAGAATCCATATCCTAAACCGATAGGGTTACCCCCCTTTAAGGTGAAACAGGTGTAATCGGTTTTTGTGTGAAGATCATAGAAATTTAAAACTTGGTACAAAGTAATTGATATAAACAAAAAATACTCACATGTTAAGCATATTAATTAACTAATTTGCATATTTAATTAGGGAAAATGAGCTACAGCACCATTGGTGCTCTTGTTAGTACAAAGGTCCCACTTGGTATGGATGTACCCAAAATATGGTATTCTCTACCATTTGGACCATTTCGCCTACAAAGATGTGTAAACATTTGAAATTGGCTTCATTTAGGGTAAGAAATTTATTTTTGGGATTGTTGTGGGAATCCATGGCCATTTTGACCCCCAAATCCAAGATGGCAGCTGTTCGCCATCTTTAAAATTGGCGTTTTTACAACTTTTGAACCATTTGAGCTACAAATTTAAGTGACATATCAATTTGACCAAAACTTTCATTATTTTCATAAAAAAGTTAATTATCTCTGAAAATTGAGATGGAAATAATCAAAATTGAAACTCTCAAAATGTCTGACATCCCATGCTGATCATAATCAGCAGTTTTCCTAGTTGCAGGGGTAGAGGATGTATAGTAAATAATGGAAGTTTAAGGATTACTTCATCATGTTTCTAGTGATTGCAAGCTATTACAAAATTGCAAATTTCTTTTCATTTTAATAAAAACAAATTCAAATCTTTTCTCAATCTGTTGTAAAATGTCTGTAATGATGATCTAAGCATTAATACCTGTTTTGAGATGGCCTTTCATCAACAATATAGGTAATTAATAGCCATATAAATGAAAGTTTTGACAATAATGAAATTTTCTAAAATAATGAATAATGAAATCATGACCTCATATTTCACTGAAAAAATGTGAGGGGAAACTAATCATTTCATTTCATTAGCCTTATAAGCAGGCGTGAGAATTTTCAGGCTTTTGCCTGAATTCAGAAAGTTTTGTTGTCCACATTTACGCATTCTTTATATTTTTGTCAGCCTGTTTTGGGCCTAGGCCGAATTTACGCCCTTTTTCAGGCAGTTTAAAATTTTTTTTTTTTAAACCATAATTCTCATGCCTGTATAAGGCAAAATTAAATCAGTAATTCTTGTACAAAATATCACTGTGTGCGTATAATAGCTCTGACCATGACCTTCATGCTCTGACTTTGTATTACTGAATTTGTACATACATTAAGGGCTGGGGTATGAACGTTTGGACAGTATTTATTTTGGGACATCAGAGCACATCAGACATATCTTTTTGCATTCTGAATACGAAGAATGTCATTCTGATATCAAATAATTTTGATTTTTTGAAATTCGCAATTTAATACACATTTTATGGCAAATCATTAAAATTGATATTTTTGATATTTAACAGTACTTGAAGTAAACTTTAGAAATCTGATGATTTATACTTAAAGTGTATGTAGGTGGGATGAAAAAGCCGACGATCAATTGAAAATTTTGACCTTTCGTATTGAAGATATGGATTTTTTCCCAAAACACCAAAAAAAATTAGGTCTTTTTGGGAAAAAATCCATATCTTCAATATGAAAGGTCAAAATTTTCAATTGACCGTCGGCTTTTCCTCCCTGCTACATACACTTTAAGAATATAACATTAGATTTATATAATTTACTTCGAGGACTGTTATATATCAAAATTTGAAAATATCAAATTTTTATAATTTGTCATAAAATTTGTATTATATTGTGATTTTCAAAAAATGAAAATTATTTGATATCAGAAAGACATGCTTCGTATTCAGAATGCAATTCGATAGGTCTGAGGCGCTCTCATGTCCCACAAAAAATACTGTCGAAACGCTCAAAACGCTCATTCCAGATCCCTTAATGATAATGCATAATTATGTGTAGGCCTATTATGGCTGCTACGGGCGGCTCTCAATTATTTTCGCTGGTTCGAATCGGCACACGTGTATCGTAGCACGCGGAGAATAAACAGGGAACCAAAGTGAACTGAATTTGAATCGAATAATAAAATAAAAATGTCATCAATCAAGTTTAAAATGATGACAATATAATTCAATTTATCCATATTTCATGATCGAAAATTAAAGTACCATGAGTGTGACTCTGAAAAACACCGTTTTAGCTGTAATATAACAGCATTTAAATAATACGGCGATTGTCTGTAAGTTAAATATACATGAAAAACTCAATTTAGACGTACTTCAGTAACTATACCAAAATTCAACTTCAAACCACTCATGATGCAGTCATGTCTACAGTAGAATTCATCTCGACCTTTGCAGGACTTAAACCCCATTAAAAGCTATTAAACCAAGATAACACTCATTGAAGCAGCTCAACTGATTAAATCAGATCTTCTCTGGTTGTGTACAAGTGTCTGTTTTCAATGTGCGACATCGCAATAAAGCTGGTATTACAGCTTCAGTTGGGTAACCGATTATAAAGGAAACGAAAGGAAACAATGGTATGTGTACCATTGTTCACGAAATGAGACAAAGACCTGCTTTTTGTTAACCAGCATTCTTCAAAATGAGCAACATAATGATTGCTGACTTAACACGGTTTGGAAATAATTTCTTCATATTTTTGGTGTTATCTGTCGTTTACATATCCTTCCTAAAACACAAAAGTGCGACCCTCTCCAAACATCTAAATTAGCTAAAAATTTAGGACATGTTACAAAACTTTATTTTCTAGAACCTATTTAGAATAATTTAAATGTAGCTTTTACCGTTTTTTTGTGGCGGTCCGATACCAATATTTTCGGTCAAATCTCCATTCAATTAACACGGGGAGTTGGCTAGCTATGCCTTGCCCTCACTCATATTTTACAAAAGTGCGACCATTTCTGAACATCTAACCTAGCTGTAATTTTAGGTCATGTTAGAGAAATATATTTGCTAGAAGTTTTGGAGAATAAATAAAATATTGGCTGGTTATTTTTCACACAGTGATGTTAACTAGGCAAGTGTCCATTCTCCCAACATATATCATTTGTTGAGGTCACACGTCAATGGTGAGAGCACTGTGTATTGTGTATAGGAAAACGGACAGTAACTGCAGTATGTTTCCTGCAAATAAATGTATGTTTTTAAACATACATATTTTTGTACCTTTAAAAAGGTACAAAAATATACCAAATATGTCGCCCATACTTTCATTAAGAACTTCCGACTCATGTAGGCCCCTATTGTTGTGTAATCATACTAAAATATTGTTTTCGAGATTTTTTGTGAAATGTATCGCAAACTTTATTAATATTTCATGCGATATACGTTCCTGAAAAACAGTTTTATTTCAAATAGGCTAAGATGATTTTATTCGACAAGTGCCGTTTCAAAATGACGAAAAGTGTACTATTTCAAAATAAGATATTTCAGACCAGCAGTTAGTCAGACCTTCATAATTTACCAAAATGCCTTCAGAAAGGTAGTGAGCACCTCATCTAATGAACAAAAACCGTTATGCTGGGTAGATATTTCATCAATTTCCATATCAGCTGTAGATAACTAGTTTTTATGGATCCTTGATCCCGTGTCTGAGGAATTAATTAATTCGTAAATTTAGCGGTAAGAGGTGGAATTTCAAACACGATAACTACATCAATTTCAATATCATCAGTAGATAACTACTTCATCAATTTCAATATCAGCAGTAGATAACTACTTCATTAATTTCAATATCATCAGTAGATAACTACTTCATCAATTTCAATATCAGCAGTAGATAACTACCCCGGGGGGGGGGGGTCACTCACTACTTGAAAACGTCTAACTACTACCGGGGGGTCACTCACTACTTGAAAACGTCTAAGGGTATGTTTTTCACCACACAGCGGCGTCGACGTCTTTTTGAAAAAAGGGGTACTTTTTCAGAAGGCATCGCCAGTCCTTTTTCAGCTAAATCCTTAGACGTTTAGGGTTAGTAATATTGTTTGAGTGAGTTTGCACTAATTTGATAAAAATCACCACTTTTTAATTGATTCTTGTTACTTTTGTGCATGTTTTCTTCAGTATCTTTTTGTCTGCAAAGTCAAAAAGACACCTTGGGTATTAAATTAGCTCATTTCCTGCTTACGCCACTTAGGGTATCAATATAGATATTTCCAAGTTGACGCCACTTATAGGCTATGGTTTTTGCATGTGCTACGCCATTTAGGGTAGGATTTTGCATGTGTTTCGCCATTAAGGGGTGCAATTGATTACGTGTAAATTCGCCATTAAAGGTGCATTTCAGAGATGTTCGGACGCGGGTGGGAGGCACTTTTGTGTGAGAGTGACCCCCCCCCCCCCGATAACTACTTCGGCGATTTCAATATCATCAGTAGCTAACTACTTCATCAATTTCAATATCAGCCGTAGATAACTACTTCATTAATTTCAATGTCATCAGTAGATAACTACTTCATCAATTTCAATATCAGCCGTAGATAACTACTTCATTAATGTCAATATCATCAGTAGATAACTACTTCATCAATTTCAATATCAGCAGTAGATAACTACTTCATTAATTTCAATATCATCAGTAGATAACTACATCATCGATTTCAATATCAGTAGTAGATAACTACTTCATCGATTTCAATATCATCAGTAGATAACTACTTCATCAATTTCAATATCATCAGTAGATAACTACTTCATCAATTTCAATATCAGCAGTAGATAACTACTTCATCGATTTAAATATCATCAGTAGATAACTACTTCATCAATTTCAATATCAGCAGTAGATAACTACTTCATTAATTTCAATATCATCAGTAGATAACTACTTCATCAATTTCAATATCAGCAGTAGATAACTACTTCATCTATTTCAATATCATCAGTAGATAACTACTTCATCAATTTCAATATCAGCAGTAGATAACTACTTCATCTATTTCAATATCATCAGTAGATAACTACTTCATCAATTTCAATATCAGCAGTAGATAACTACTTCATCGATTTCAATATCATCAGTAGATAACTACTTCATCAATTTCAATATCAGCAGTAGATAACTACTTCATTAATTTCAATATCATCAGTAGACTAGATAACTACTTCATCAATTTCAATATCAGCAGTAGATAACTACTTGTACTGTAGGAGTAGTTTAGTTTAGCTGATATTGATATATAGCTGCTTAAACAGATTTAACCGATATTCGTGTTTTAAAAAATGGGAAAATAATTTAAACAGGCAAATGTGCAATGTAAAACAAACGCGCGCGAGTTTTGAGACATGCAACTTCAATCAATTAAATTTATTTTATGTACTTCAATTCTTATTTATTTTTTATTTTTATTTACTTCATTTGATCGGTTCAGTTTAGTTCAGTTTGGTTTAGTTCAGTTTAGTTTATTGTATTTTATTTTAATCATAGAAATGATAGAGCCTAGATTGTTTTGTTTTATTTATTTGCCTTTGGTCGATCGATGATCAAGTACCAGTAGCCTATTATAGTACGTAGTCAAGTGTAGTCAAGTGTATACCCATAATTGGGCCATAATTTTCGCAGGTTTTCGTCAATTGTTAGATTTTGTCATAAGCTTACACGTTGGGAAAAGAAATACCGTGAATTTTAAGGACTATTCCAGTTGTAGACCATACACCCCCTATGGAAGACATGACCTTAATCTCCAACATGTGAATTTCAAATGGGATTACCAGAATGGGTGACTGCATTCAAAATATACCACCCCCTGTGTGGGAGATTAAGGTATTAATGTGTATAGGGGTGTGTAGATTTCAACTTGAATATCCCAATGTAGCCCAGCCACTTCCGGTCAATTCGCGGGGAATTCAATAACAAAAGATGGACACTGACCCACCCAAACAGACGTTGCTCCGAAATTGTCGAAATCTCCGAAAGGATCCTGCGATTAAAGAATGATCTTTGATTTCTGCGCAAATTCCAGTGTCAAGTTGGTAAGTAATCTGCTTTATTTGTCATTGACTGATTTTATTTTTTCACATTCACATCAGTATTTTAAGATTTTAAGCTTGTAATGATTCAAATAAAACTCATGTTGTAAATTGCAGATTGGTGTCATAGTGCGAAACAAATGTTAAATAAAACAAAAGAAAATAAATCGGCCTCATCATCACCACCTTCATCATCATCATCATTACCATCATTATCATCATTATCATCATTGTAGACATCGTCAATCATTATCAGTCATCATCATCATCATCATCATCTTCGTAATTGTCATTTTCATCATTATCATCCATCCATCATCATCATCCATCAACAATGTAGGAGCTCGTAGAGAAGTAAGTTTAAGTCATAATGTACGATCTTATATTTGAAATTGGTCAATTTTTTTCGAACCCGAAACCAAATTTGTAACGTTTACACTACACCACATTTCGCCATAATACATTCTAGAAACGCTTGCTGTTAGAATAAGAAAATTTTTAATGCTAATTTATTGCACATTCTAGGGAAGCGTGGTTACCTTTTAAAATAACCGAGTGAGAGGGTTTTCAAGAAAATATTTTTCCTGTCAAAACTGAAGCATCCTCTGTATAAAAGAAAATATGAATATTAACTGCACATCATATATAACGATTCGTGATACCCAATTATGGCGCATTTGATGTCGTTTAAGAGGCAGAGAATTTTATTTCAATTTTATATACGCCAAAATATTTTTTTAATTGAGCAAGAATAAGGATAGAAAAACGTTGAAAATCCTATGTGAATATTACATTAGACCCAACCAAAGATTACTGTTTCGTTTTTATGGTAATCTAATCTTTTATTTCCTGAAAAAACATTTTGGGTCTAATGTCGAATATTCACATACTTGATCAAAACATCGAACGTGTATACAAGAAAATGGTAGGTTTTCCTCTATAGTATTTTACTGACCATGGAAATGTACTGAGACACAAGCACGTGTCAAAATCGATATAATGTATTGTCCATATAGACGCCCAGTTATCATGTTTTTGTTGGATTTTTTTGTATAAAACACGTAGTTAACAACAATTGAGCGCTAATAATACACATAAATGTTTTTAGGCAAATAAAATTCCAAAATATGGTACGTTTTCTGCCTTTGCTTGTCACGTGGTAGGCCTATGTTGAAGTTGCGATTATATCTACAAATAAGTTTCAAATGAATTCCAATAAGACAAGTGGTCGAGTGGTCTAAGGCGCTGGGTTCATAGTGTGTCCAAAGCAGTCCGCCGCCGTGAGTTCGAACCCCGCCGCCGCGAAACTTTAATAAATTAAAATTAAAATTTTACTTTTTAATCAATTTCATATTGGGGAAATGTGACTGGCAGAATTTATTTATGGCGTGGAGTGGTGTGCGTTTACACATGGCATAAATTACACCTTCATTTAACCAGCCAAATTTAGTGTTATGTAACTTTAGTCCGAATAATCAGACCCAGAACAAAATATTAATTTCTGACATGATCGTGTACTTATGTTTGTAGGTCAACATAGCAATTTTGATATAAAGTCATAATTCCATGCTAGACAGCCAAAATAACCCCCACAACCAATGGGGTTTCTTTCACTTTACCTTGTTATTTCAGCTTAAAATGACAAAAACCATTCCCTGCAGTTATTACTAATATTATTTCAGCATTTTGGGTAAAGAATAAAAAGTATATAATTTGCAGAAAATCGTACATTTTTTGAATTTCGACCAATTTCACCAAAAATATTTGAAATTTGGGCCAAAATCGGGCTTTTTTATGATTTTTTTGAAAAATCAGCATTTTTTTACCATTTTTGGTGCAAATTTCTCAAAGTTGGTCGAAATTCAAAAAAATGAAAAAACGGGTCCTAGATATTTTTGTCTAGTTTTTAAAAATTAATTTAAAAAAATTTGGCCCAAGAATTTGTTTTGTTACGATGCACGAAAAAGAAGTGGGCCAAAACCGTTATTTTTGGGATTTGGGGCCAAAATGGCATTTTGGCCCAAATTTGACCTCACAGATGAATTTATCAAATCTTTGCCATTCTAAATATGTATACTTTTTTATATACTTTAGACCAACAATTTAGAAGTTTAATAATGAGGCCCGAAAGTTTCCATAATTCCAGGGTTCAGACCAACCTTAATGAAATAATATTGCGATGCTCTTGGTTGTTTTGCCCGAAATATTTGGCCGTTTAAATGATGAACCTGCATGCCTTTCATTTTATGTTCCAGAAATAGCGTCTCTAATGTATGAGCTTGGAGCTACTTTTAATATAGGAAGACACCGGGGAAACGGAAGAAATCTTTCTGGACACCATAGCTGCACACTGATAAAAGTTAAGTGGGTCTATTTGCTATTATTTTGTAGCCCGTTCTCAAAAACCCTGGACACAATACAGTGGACCTATAGCCTACATAAACCTGAAATTAATTCTTAGTATTTTGTGGATGTGATATCCTGGTGATCCACATTATCAAAGGACTATATTTAGCAAATTACTGTCAGTTGACATTCAATATTCTTCATTCAGGACTGTATTAAGACGGGTCGGAAGGGAGCATGACCTAGAAGTGTTAACACTCAAATATTGAGACAAATAAAGCTGACACACAGGAGGAATGGTATAGGATCTATAAAGGAGATCACAATGCTTGAGGGCTGTCATTTCTGCATCATTTTATGATGGGTTTTTTTGAGGGAGAAAATGCCCCAAACTTTCGTTTTATATATGACTGGCCTCAGCTCAAGAACCACAATACATATGGAAATATAAATGCGATTATTGGCTTCCGTGACTCGTTTCCTATAGTATAAGATCAATGCATTGATATTGTGATGATATACACTGCTGGTTTGTAGTTAAATGGCTAAAACTTGACAAATGTGGCACCTGCCATCCCACTCGCCTTAAAAGATTTAATTGCATATTTTGCAGTAGTGGGCCTATTTTGCAGAGAAATGCACGATACTATTGATCATTTGACAAATTGTACCATATCTTCAGCTTAAATGTATTGGTATATGAAAACATTATCATTATAAAGTTGGGGTTAATCGTTTTCTTCACTGCTTATAATTTCACTACTTTATCAGATAAATTATGAAATCAAAACGTTTTGACATTGGTTAAAAGTCTTTAAAAGGCATGCTCTTATACATGTACATACGGGTACTAATATGTATCGGACAATATCAGGCAAGTAGGCCCATAGTATCGCAAGGTTATTGGCGATTTGAAGATACAAGCTGATGTATTATGTATTTATCGTACAGAAATGTATAGGTTTACTGTAATTTCTTGTCTGCAATTTTAGTGATTTTGAATATGAACACTATATCTTCTGGTGAATTATGTCACGTTGGTTTAAAATGTGTAGCTGCAAAAACTATAATGTCTAACACAATTTCAGACACGAGCGATGAAATCTACATAAAACTCGCATATGTGTAATAAAGATAGAATATTATTTGCACGCGGAATGTCTTGACTGTCTTTATATAGTTTCTGCATTAAAGCACAAACACTGACAAAAAAGAAATAACATTTACCCCGGTCCGAGGTGGAAACCCGACAATGCGCGTTCGTGTTCTCGGTTACACGAGAAAGCAACATACCAGTACGACAGCAACTTCGTGACCTCTTTTGTTCGACAGAAAATTTATACGGGTTGGTGAACACGGGTTACGTAACACAATGTTGAAATTTTAGCCGGCAAACGCTTTTTATCAAAATAGCTCCAGAAATGGAAGACACGGGTCGTATATTGCATCATTCATGTACCCTGACCACAGATAAGACATCAAACATTTGTGTAAAGCAACAAATAACGTGTAAAAGTTGAATTAAATGGAAAAAAGAAGCTTGAACATGTCCAAAGTAGCTCGGAAAATGATAAAATTGCATGTCACGAACACAAAAATGTTCATATCATCAAGCAAGAAAAAGCGCCGGAAAAAAAAATCGGTGTCATGTTATAGAATAACTTAAGTTAGCTTGCCTGAAAATTTCGTGAATTTTGGTTATATTCGTAGTCGTATATTGAACATGTTGAAATGTTTATCTTTGTGCGTGACTACTGTCACGCCATATATTGTACGGCCGATGTTTTTCCTGCAAAGAAACTTTCATTGTCAATAATGTCCATTGTTGGTTATTTAACTTGAAAATAATACTCCCAACGTTCAAACAATTTTAAAAGTCAGCATAAAGGTTTGTGTTACATTATTTGGACGGTGTTAATTCATTCCAGAAATAGAATACACGAGTAAGGCACTGAGTGGGAATAACATTGCTATTATTGTCACCGAATTAATCATATCTCTGGTATGGCTTAGTGGTAAATACATGTATTTGGAAGTTCGAGCTTGGTTCGAACCCCGCAAGCACCTCTCTTTGATTTTTGATTTGATTTGAACTCATATTTTTGAATCCTAGTTTTCATATTTTTATTAAAGCCATAATATACGATTTCGGGCAAATTTGAAGTTTTGTCATTTCAAAAATTATAACAATATTTATAATATTAGTAAATAACTGTCAGGAAGGTTTTCACGTTACATTTGAAGCATAAGTAGCGAGATAAAATGAAAGAAAACACTTAATATCTTGACCGCTTAACTGTGGTGTTCTATGGGGGATTGGTCTAGACAACGAACTTGGCTGATTCCAATTATATTAGGTGTAATCCGAGGTGTAAGTTGAACATTGTGTAAAAAATACAAATATACCAAAATATTAGGTTTGAAATTCGTGCATCTCATGATTTGATATGTTGCATAAAAGCTCATAAAATATGTTGCCGATATGGGAGGGGTCTAAAAATTACTTAAGTTTGACATGCTTTATTTGATTATATCATATTGAAAGCTACTGAACTTAAATGCATTTTTTTTTTTAAAGATATGAACTCGAATGTAGGATTAGGCTTAAACATGAACAAGAAATAAATCATGAAAAAAGTGGGCCTTCAAGCCGACATTCATTAGGCCTATATTATTAAAGACAAAAGGGAGAGGAAAAAAGAAAAGAAAAGCGAACTGAAAAAATCCACATCATCGATAAGATAACATGGGAATCGAACTCTCAACCTTCGGCACTGCACACCTTCGCTCTGTCCACTAAGCCATCGCAACTTGTTCGGGCAAAGGGTATTCTTTTGCTATCTTATTTCTCGTTCAACGTGTTCAAGGATCTCACTCAACAACAATCTTTTCAAAACTGCTTGTACTTCAGTTAAATGAGATGATACTACCTTCTTTGACGACTACAATATTTTGTTACACAATAGAGTATTTTGCATTTATAAAATATATAACAATAGACGTTTTTAATTGCTATATTAATCAATATAACACCGGCTGGGATCCATTTCGTGAAGCATCGTGACACTTGCAACGTGCGCTTCCGGCACGAGGACTCAAAGAAGGCAACTTTTCAACCTACGACTAGGTTGTTCCACCGCTCATTTTCGCTGAAATTTTAATACAAGCTGTGGTTAATTAATGTTTATCACAACAGAAAAGCATTAGACCGGCGTTTCCTCAAAGCTGCAGATATAACCATTTTAGTGATCGTGACATGCATTTTCTCTCATTTTTAGGCTACTTCGCGCACCAAAAGCATTCATTTTTTTTACATTTTTTTACTTTTTCTCGTTATTCTTTGCCTTATACTCATGTTTCATATCTTATCTATGGGCTCAATATGGAAATGAAGGGAGAAACGACTCGTGTATTCCATTTTTTTGATGTTTTCTAAAAAACCGTATTTGCCACCTGATTTTCAACATTGCGTTACGTAACAGCAGAGGTCACGCCGGTAAAAATTACCGGAAGTGAGCTAAGTTGCTGTCGTACTGATACTGTACCATTGAAATGGAATGATTGACAGTGAATGAAAAAATGGAAGAACATATTCGGTTTCTCAAAAGAAAGTTGTTTTCAAACTTCGGGAGCTTTAAAATCGTGCAAAGAACTTACCAAAACCAATTTTAATAGTACTGTTTTAGCACCTTTTGTATTACTAACCAAATTATGCCATTTACTTTGGAAGGAGCCCCAATATGTCAGTGGTCAGAGTCAATTTTAATTTTAATTTGTCATTGTTTATGACCCGCCGTCTGAAAGGCATGAAGAGGAGAGCAGCTATCCTAAGTCATTGCACTCTATTCATTTTCACTTGTGCATGTTTGAAAACTACCGGGGAAAAATGAAGCTTCGTGACTCACCCATTTTAGGGTTACTAACGATTTTTTAGTATATCAAAATGTATGACCCTCACTATGATATTTGGGGCTTCTTCCAAAACAAAATCTTACCTATAACTCTTCTGTGAACTCAACCTAACATAACTAAATATAACTTGGATTGTATTTATAGAAGCTTATAGAAATTTTGGCTGCAAAATATATATTTCCCGAGGTAAACTGGAGACCGTGGGCCAAATATTATATAACCGAATGAAACTAGGTCAATGTTTTGCACCATGAATTCTAGAATAAAAATGAGTCAATAGTTGTGTTATATATAATTATGGAAATATTCACACTGTCACATTTATCATAAAATCTGACATTTAAATGTTATTAAAAAGTTTTGACCAAAACCAAAACTCGGTTACAATGAACGTTTTAAAAACATTTTTGTGTTTGCTGGGACACAACCTAACATGACACAACCTAACATGATCTATAACCCTAACATATACACAACCTAATATAATCTTTAACCCTAACATGACACACCTAACATAATCTGTAACCATACACAACCTATAATCTATAACCCTAACACACACTATCTATCTATAACCCTAACATGACACACCTAACATAATCTGTAACCATAACATACACAACCTATAATCTATAACCCTAACACACACTATATCTATAACCCTAACATGACACAAACTAACATAATCTATTACCCTAACATACACAATCTATAATCTATAACCGTAACACACACAGCCTATACATATATAACATAATCTTTAACTCTAACATGACACAACTAACGTACCGTAAAAACGCGATAGTTAGCATAATGTGCTTACTATCCACAAAAAAGGGTTTTGAGCAAATCATCGATACGCATATCCGGGACGCATATTATGTACGAACAAGTAAACCTGCAAATTTGTGTCTCAACCTATTAAGCTCATCAGTTGGTAAAGCGCCGGACTTTGGTACAATTTCATATTTTCAAAAGAGCTCGATAGTAAGCACATATGCTAACTATCGAGTTTTTACGGTATGTTAATCCTAACATGACACAATGTTAATCCTAACATAATCTTATTCGTTATCATGGTTATAACTTAACATAATAATCTTATGTTGTAACATCATCATGCTCGCGTTGCTCCTCGCGTCATGGATATGCTTTCTCGTGTAACCGAGAACACGAACGGGCATGCATGCATGTAGGCTATGCCGGGCTCCACCTCGAATTGGGGCAGATGTTTCAAGGAAAGACAGACTAGCACTTTAAAATTCAATCGGGTTAAATTATAATCCATATACCGTAAAATTCCGTCTACAAGCATATGCCTCTAAACGAGGTTTTTTTGACACAAGAGACAAGAGGCAGACACTCTCAACAAAAACGTTATTTGGAGTTTGAACAACTATATTACTGATAAAGGCGGCTGTACAAACATGTATATTATTTTGTAAGACCAATCTATTGCAATGTTTTTGAGAAGGGTATTGGCCTTTCATAATCTTTCGTTAAAAAAAAACTCGTTTAGAGGCATATATGCTTCTAGACGGAATTCTACGGTATATCTTTATTATACATAAATACGTTTTATGTCGAGTTCATTACTCCGTGTCAGAAAACGCACGACAACAGACAACAGGTATACAGGGTGTCCCAGAAAAAATTACCGAGCGAATAAAATTGAACGTAAGTCGAGTTATAGACACCAGAATCAAAAATTAAACATGTAGCGTATAGCTTTTTATGTTGTGCATCACATACGAAAGTTTTATTTGATTCGGTTGACTGGTTGCGAAGAAATGAACGATTACATAATGCGTGCATCAATGCAGTTCATTCCAAGTTTGATCAACAGGCGCTTTTTTCATACTCGCTCACCACTTCCTAAAGTTTGTGTATCTCATAAAATTTAGTCCACATTGTCTATTTTATAATCCGACGGTGTTATGTCATTCATGCTTTCACTGAAGATGAATAACAGTTTGTCCGAGAAAACTTTGATTTCTGCAATTGGAAGCTTTCCAACTTTAATTCTTTATGTTGTGCAAATATGTTATATTTTATCTTTCCAAAGAACATTGTGAGCCAAGAATGACAATGATCAAGTGATTACAGCTTTTACAGATTTTTTTATACCATGCAACATTAATGTTGAAGTTTTAAAAGATTTAAACTTTGCACTACAATTTTCTTGGAAATAATTATTTCGAAAACATTAATGTGTGTGAGCAATTTTTCAAGCCAGTTGGAATTCTTTATGCAATAATTATTTATGCAACATTTCTATCAACATTAAAGCAAGTACCGAGCATCATCTTACATGCAAGCTTTCATTTTCAATATCGTGTAGGTTTTTAAATTTGAACAAAACCTAATTAAATGTTTTGCAAGAAACAGATTGTTTAAAAAGAAGGATTTCACAGAACAAAATATGAAGCCCGTTGACAGTTAACCACTAGGGCGCATTGTGTTGAATGACCTTTCTTTCAAACTTGGAATGAAGTGAACTGACGCATGCGTTGTGTAATCGCTCCTTTCTTCGCGATCAGTCAACCGATTCCAGCAAAATTAGCGTACAAAATGCAGAAGAAGATGGGCTACACGCTGATGTTTAGATTTTTGGATTTTGATGTCTATTTCTTGACTTACGTCCAAATTCATGCGCCCGGTAATTTTTTCTGGGACACCCTGTAGTGTTCATTTTCAAAACCATTACGTTTACAGAGAAGATCGATTAGTAGGTAACATTTCTGCACGATAAATATATCTAGGCCTATCTTGAAATGCTAATTTCCTGATACATATACTTCCAGTGCCAAGACATGGATTTCAACCTAAATCTTTTCTTAAAAGTTTATTGTCAAATGGTTTTGATTTCATGTTTCTGTTATAATGTAATTTTATCATTTTTGTGACAAACATAAACATGATAAACAAAACAAAACAAAATTGGCAATCTATCAGACATTTTGCATTATCAGTCGATTTAAGGCGAGTTAGATGGTAGGGGCCATATTATTCCAGTTTTAGCCATTTAACTTAAACTGCAATGTACTTCTTAAAAGGACATTCAGTACAAATAATTTCTCTCGCAGATTTTTAATTCGTTTAGCAAAAATATCGTGAACTTTGAATTAGGCCTACGTTCTGGTACACGATTTTTGACCAATTTTATCCTTTAGAACCCATATCATTCTTCTTGTGTGTCAGCTTATTTGTCTCAACATATGAGTGCAAACACTTAAGTCATCCCCTCTGACAGAATTACTCCCTTTTGGTGTAGGCCTACTGAGTGCCTGCCTTTGTGGAGTAGGCCTACATTTTTATTATTTCTGGAATAGCCATACAAATGGTCCCGTAGGCCAGGAAAATTCTTACTCTGCCATAAACCCGAGTAGATTGTCTCATGAAATTGACTAACCAATGAAAATACTTCTTATATTTTATTTTACATATTCCGGAGACGGAGTCTGGATTTACGGAGACTCTTTCACTAACGACGGAGATTATAAAGCACCAGTTAGTTGTAGACCTAAGACCTAAGAAGAAACGTATATAGCGGGCCGGAAAACAATCACTGAATGGCAATCAAGAACTGGAGAGTGGAGAAGAGGAAGGCAAAAATGACGATTGCAAAATGATTACAAAAGATCATAACAGGGCATCACATAGCAAGGAATGCACATGATACGCAATAATGGAACATTATTGAAAAAGGCGTCACACCACAGCAGATGAACATACAAGAGATGTGGTGTGAAGACTAGAGTTGCGCCAATGAATTTTGCTTAACGTATTTGAGGTAAGTTATCCAAACTTACACAATTGCATTTTGATATACTTAATGTTATTTTGTGCAAATGTTGAGAATAATGAAATTTTTTAACCTGAAACACAATTATGTGTCAGTAGGCCCCTACGTATTTGGAAAATAACTTATTTTGCAAGTATGTTGAAGTACCTTGAAATCAGTTGATCACCCGTGTATCGGGAACTACCGATCTTCGATCAAATGATCAACCGGTGACCAACTAATCGGGCGAAGCGATCCAGTTTAATTGCTTTAATAGGGCTGAGCAATCCAGTTTAATTGTTTTAGTATAAAAAGACTAGTTTACGTATGACGACCTGTCAACTAGACCAAAAATGCCGTACTGCGCAGGTCAGCAACCAATCACGTAGACTATGCCATAGTCAATTTTTGATAAATAAAAATATGTTATTAATCATGATGAACGCATTCAGTTGAACTCGAAATTATACTTATATCTATGACATCAAAATACTAATAAATGGTTATGAAAAAGTTTATTATAATTGAATATATGAATACAAAACCCACCCAAGTCCATACTTTGGCCAAATTGAGTTAAGCATGGGAAATTGTTGCTATACATAGGCCTGTCATATGTATGAAAGAACAACTCAAATTCAACCTCTGTGTCTATTAAGCATGTGAAAAATAGAATGTATGAAAGAAACACCCAAGTCCATGATTTGAGTCTTGTAACACATTGATTGAAATCCAGTATATGTAAAAGTCCACTTGTAACACATTCATTGCTGGAGAGTGACTTTTGAAAAAAAAAAACGGGTTTAATCAAGGAAAGGGTGTGGTTTATATTACACGGCAGAATGCTTATCAACATTATACATACCTGTGTGCTCTATTTTGTATTATCTTACTAGTGGTAATCTCATTCCAACATTGTTGTCTTTGTATATGATTCAAAAAACCACCCAAGTCCAGCATTTAAAATGAAACCACACGAAGTCCCTGAGATGCTAATCGTCATACCTAATACAGTTTAACCCACTCATTTGCACGTATAAAACTTAGCATATTGACCAGGTAAATATAACTGAAGGAATTAAAATGATATACAGGTTTTTATCTCAAAATCACTTCCCATGGACTTGGGGTGGGTTTTGAATTCATGTATTCAATCATATTAGTGACAGTGACAGTAACAGTAAACTATATAGGCTTATATTATTGAATGCAACATGTTATAATGGCATAATGGCACTTCGATATTGAACAATTCTGATTTTAGAATCTACCAGGTTATTAATCGCGAAAGCCCAAGTTAAAAATCTTGGGAAGCCAACAAACAGAGGGAGCACATGTACGGTGACTAAAAAGACCAATGTGAAAATCTATCAATTGTGCACAAATTAATTAAATTAAGAGTTTTGAGCTTTTATTCAATAGCCAGAGTATGTACAATGGGCAAGTGGACTACGGAGAAGTCTACCAATCACGCCGCGCCTTTTTCATGACGTCAGATGCAAACTAGTCTTTTTTTTAATTCGGTCTTCAATTAGGGGTTTCCAAAATACTAATCGCTATGTGAAATTATTAAAAACAAATATTTTCAGTTATTCAAAACACTTTTATGTGTTTAAAAAGTGCGTATATTGAAAAAGTGTTACAGTTGGACATTTAGAACCATTCGATTTACCTTTGTTCCCTAGTTGCAAGCCAAAATGCCTTAGTTCCGGTCAGTTATAAAATGTTGCCGAAATTAAAAGGGCATTTCGTGATCCACAGCCTCATCCCTCACTTTTCTCAAAAAAGTTGAGATTTTTATATCACTGGAAACCTCTGGCTACATAATGTTTATGTACAAAATATTTCTTGCAGATTAATTCGTTTAGCAAAGATATCGTGAAATTTGAATTTCGTTCTGGTATACCAGAACGAAATTACAACGCATTGTCTATGGAGCAGTGTAATACACATAATCATGCATAACTCGCAAACGCAAAGTCGGAATCAATTGAAATTTTGGGAATAAGCTTTTTTCGTGGATATGTACTGAAAAATGTCATAAAAAGAGGATGCTAGGATCAAGAAATACTCCTTTAATATGCTGCTTATTCATACTATCCCATTTTTCGTGTTGTTTCTTGGATGTTCTAAAATACCAACTCGATAGGAGACATTGCCATGTCTGAGATTGCCACCCGTCATTTTGGATGGGCATGCAGTGTGCTTCTTCTATGATTTCAAAACTTTATACACACTTAAAAATAGGTAGTCAAAAATGACCCTTAAGTAGTCATTTTTGACCCATATGCAGGGTCAACTATGCACCAAACCCATTGAAGTCATTTTTGACCCGGTACATGAAGTTAAAAATGTAGTTAAAAATGACTACATTTAGGGTCAAAAAATGATTTTACCCCTAACAGAGTCAGTTGAAAAATAAACCTATTAGTGTCAAAAAATGACTATATCCGGGGGTCATTATTACCCCTAACGTAGTTGAAATGACTACATTCAGGGGTCCCGGTTTAAAAATGACTATATTTGGGGTCATTTAAATATGACCCTTTTAGGGGTCAATTTAATATGATGTCAACAACTGAAAATGACCCCTAAGGTGGTCAAATTTGACTTCATCAGGGTTATTTCAAATTGACCCCCTAAATTAGTCAAAATTTTGACTACCTATTTTTAAGTGTGTAGAGCAATTATTATTATAGGCCTAGCTAGATGTTAAATTGTTTTGAGTAATTTAAATAAATATATGAAGGCCAAAGCAATACATACTTGAAATCACTACAATTCAGTGGCTAAAAGAACATTCAGATATTTTTAGCTTTAAAGGGGCCTATTATGGAGAACATACATAAATTTAGACTTCTCCGTAGTCTACCGGTACTTGCCCATTTTGCATACTCTAGCTATTACATTTAAGCATAAACGCTGATTTGTATTAATTTGTGTGCAATTGATAGATTTTCACATCTGATATTTTCAGTCACCGTACTCCCTCTGTTTGTTAGCTTCCCAAGTGGGTTTGTTTTACTCGGGCTTTCGCGATCAATAAACTGGTAGATTCCAAAAGCAGAATTGTTCAATATTAAGTGAGCAATTATAATTATGCAAGATATGTTGCATTCAATAATAACTTTTATTGTCACTAATCATCTAATTATATATGTAAACTCTTTATGACCATTTTACTATTGAACACTTTAATTCAATTAAACATCAGTATAGGCTAATTTTGAGTTCAACGGAATGCGTTCATCATGATTAATAATAACATTTTTTTTAAATCAAAATTCGACTATGAAAAGATAATAGTTTGAGGATAAATCATTTTTATTTTCACTTTTATTGGGTTTGCAACTATCTACTCCCATTCCAGAAAAATACAGAACTAATTTTTTCGGATTAAAAAAATATTATCCTGTTTTGCCAAATGAAACATAGCTAAATCCTAATCCTTTAGTTAGTCCTACCAGCCAATAAAAGTACAATTTTAATATTTGGCCGATTTTTGGAAATAAGGGTCAAAACATGCATTTTTAGGGTGTTTCATTCTTATAACCAACCATTTAATTAAAGTAACACAAAAAAGTGAAAATTAAAGCAAAATTTTGGCATATACTCAAGATTTTGAATGCTTAGACTTGTTCCAAGTGTGTGATTTTTGTGACTCGATTGTCAGAAAACATGTCGAAAATTCATGTTTTTGGCTTTTCTTTTCAAGAAATTAGTAAAATAGTGAACCTTTTCTTTATCTCCAGTTAGGACTAAATGAATAATTAGGATTTAGCTATGTTTCATTTGGCAGAACTTGATATTTGTTTAATCCCAAAATATTAGTGTTGTATTTTTCTGGAATAGGGAGTAACTTTAAGCATCCGAATTAGCTTCCCAGCAAACACAAAACGTTTCCGACATCATTCGCAAAAGGTTATAAAAGGTTGGCAGAAAACGTTTAAATGTCGGGTTATATAAAGGGTATATTAAGAGTATGAAACGTTTTCATAACCTTAAAAAACATTTTTTGATAATCTACTACTCAGCAAACAAAAATGTTTTACAGAAAACGTTTAAATGTCGGGTTATATAAAGGGTATAAAAACGTTTTAATAACATTCCAAAAACATTCTTGAAAACTTGATTAAAAACATTCTAAACAGAATGTTATTTTGGGGTTGAAAAAATATTTTGCGAAAAATGTTTGTCCAAAATATTTTCAATAACGTTTTTAAAACGTTTTCATGACCTAAAATTACACACAGGATTGCCTCAATACTCTACTCAAAACACATGTCAGCAACCAATCAGTTGGCCAACTGACACAACCGCAAAATGCACTGATATGGAACAACTTCCTGGACCACATTCACAGCCCTATTGGCACCCATCAAAAGAAATCTGTGAGAATGATCTTGAATTACAGGTCGCAGCCACCAATTTTAACAACATTAAGTTAAAAACATTAAAGAGAGTCAAAACAAACTTACCAGGATCATCATGTCACATGTCCAAACAAATAATGAAGTCCTTTAACGGGAAGCATGGGGCAATCTTCCCCAGGATATCATCAGGAACTTGGTTGGAAGCATGAGAAGCAGGTGCACAGCATGCATGCAAGCGCACGGTGGACATACCCGTTACTAAAGGACTTCATTATTTGCTTGGACATGTGACATGATGATCCTGGTAAGTTTGTGACCTGTGATTCAAGATGACGTTCTCACAGATTTCGTTTGCTGAGTGCCAATATAGTCCAGGAAGCTGTTCCATATCACTGCATTTTGCTATTGTGTCAGTTGGACAACTGCTTGGTTATTGACATGTGTTTAGAGTGGAGTATTGAGGCAATCATGTGTGTCATTTTGGTTAATTTTGATGGACAGAATTTTAAGATACGACCTTGTGAAAAATTATAAGTTTCTTTTTTGGCTTAGTGTATTTAAAAATGTGTTTAGAATAGAGTTCAATTACTAAATGCAGTTTTTGCAGTGTAGCATTGATTCATAGCCAAAACCCTACACTCATAGAAATTGTTCGTTGGCATTACTCAGTAAGTTGATGTAAGTCGTTGCGTCAACTTTCCGAGTAATGACAACGCGTACAATTTTGAGTAACGCTGACTCGATATCATTATGTTGGTCGCACTCATTTGCACTTTCTTTATTGAGTTGTTACAACTCGGAAAATAAAACTAGGTTAGCATAATTTTCTAGAGGGGTGCTATAGTATACAAAATTTTGCACTGATTACAAAATAAATATTTGAATACTGCTAATTGTGCAGAAAATGATCCAATTACGTGAATTAAGTAACAAAGTACTAAATTGGAATAACTCAAAACAAGTACCAGTAACTTAATACGAACGAGTTACATCAACTTACATGTTGAGTTACAATAACTCAACTAATTGGTTCTTTGAACCTTGTTTATTTTTCTAAGTTCCCTGAACTTGAATTCAGAAGTTGGCATTACTTAAAAAGTTGACGCAACGACTTACATAAACTTTTTAAGTAATGCCAACAAAGTTGATTATTTTACGGAACTTTTTGATCTTTTTCAGCCTTTTTTTTAAGTTCGGATAACTAAAATGAATTTTGTTTTGGCAACTTTTACACTATTTTTGAGTTGTCCAAACTGATTCCTTTTGAATTGCGCCAAAAATAGGTAGTCAAAATTTTGACTAATTTAGGGGGTCAATTTGAAATAACCCTGATGAAGTCAAATTTGACTACCATAGGGTCATTTTCAGTTGTTGACATCATATTAAATTGACCCCTAAAAGGGTCATATTTAAATGACCCCAAATATAGTAATTTTTGACCCACGTTCCGGGGTCATTTTCAAACCGGGACCCCTGAATGTAGTCATTTCAACTACGTTAGGGGTAATTTTCTAATTATGACCCCCGGATATAGTCATTTTTTTGACACTAATAGGGTTATTTTTCAACTGACTCTGTTGGGGGTCAATCATTTTTGACCCTAAATGTAGTCATTTTTAACTACAATTTGGGTCAAATCATTTGACTTCATCTCCGGGTCAAAAATGACTTCAATGGGTTCGGTGCATAGTTGACCCTGCCATGGGGTCAAAAATGACTACTTTAGGGTAATTTTTGACTACCTATTTTTAAGTGTGAACAAGGCGAACAAGTCATTTCTATGAGTGTATCAGCGAGCAACATATGTCACAAGAAAAATGTTGTTATATTGGCAACATCAAGAAGTCCAAATGTCTGTATTAATATAGGACTTGGATTGACCACTCAAAAAAAATTAATATTTTGGTCAAATTAAGCCCCGCGAATTTAGGATGGCCAATTTCTATTCAAATTAATTTACGCCTATTAAGACAATTCCAGTTGGTTTTAGACATACGTGTATTAGAAAGAACATCTTCTAAAATCATTGTCTCATTCATATTTTGTCAAGTTCGTGTTCTAAAAGGTTTTATTTGCTTTTAAGGGAACGTACATTGTTCTTGGAATGTCATGAAAGACATTGTTTTCACATCATAGGTCATATAAGGGGGTGAGGTCCAAATAACCTAAAGGAGATGTGCCGCAAATATGGGTCTCATTGTCGGGCCTCTGGTATAATGCCCCTGTCATACTTGCATGCCGCTGCGGCATGCGGCATGACGCATCAGCAATCACAAACCTTGATTGTGTCCGTTTGGCATCACTGCTCGTGCGGCAAGCGGCATGAAAGTATGAAACCAGGCAACCAGCATAGATGTGACGCAAATATGGGTCTCATTTCAGGCCTCTTGTATAATGCCCCTGTCATACTTGCATGCCGCTGCGACAAGCGGCATGACGTATATCAGTCTTGATAGTGTCCGTTTGGTTGCACTGCTCATGCGTCATGCATGCCGCTCAACGGCAAGCGGCAGTAAAGTATGAAACCAGCATAGAAAACTAACAAAAATTATACACATTCTTTATACCATTTGTTTTAAGGGACTGGTATGGTATACCAACGAATTTTACTGCTGACTACGATTTTCCTGATTTGAGGCTGTTCACGGAACGACGGATCGGCGCAGCTCTGCACATGGCTAAGGAGTCGACTGTCATAGGGCCTACTCGTCAGTAACATGGACAATGTCCATTGGACATAGTTATGAATGAGATTTTGCTAAAGCCATCGTAAAGTCCCATTCAGTGATCCCAGCGAAGTATAAAAAATAAAATTGTGTATCAATCCCTTAAAAGTGAAGGGTAATTAAAATTGTCATTTGGTATTTATGAAGTGAAAAATTTGGGCAAAAATACAAGGAAACGGCATTATTGACAAAGTTGAAGCCCCGTTGAAATACATAGCTAATTTGTACTGTCAGTAGGCCTATATAAATTCATGTAAAAATGTCTTATTTAATATTATGTCTTTCATACACGACTTTTGACTGAACTACTAGCAGGCTATCTATGACAAAGGTAGGCCAACCAAAATCTGAATTTTGATGATTTATACGATCGTTCGGATGAGCAAATCACTGAATGGGCCTTTAATTTGAAAATACGTCAAATGACACCAAGCTGGAACACCAATTGGAGATAGACATAATAATGACTCAATGACTTTAGTGAAACTAAAACATGCAAGTTCATGGATGATGTCCAATGTTCCAGCAAATACAACAATGTTTTTAAAACGTTATATACGTGTTATAAAAAACACTATACCAACATTTTAAAAATGTTGTCAAATATTATTACAAACTATTTTGTGTCAAACATTTTCACAAAATATTTGTTTCGAAATTATGTAAGAATGTTTTGTATAACGTTTTCGTAAAATGTTTCCCGAATGTTATCTTGACGTTTTATCCCCTATTCAAATTTTTCTGTAATCTGTGCTTGTTGGGGTAATTGTAATATTTGGCAACACAACAACTTTTTTAGTTTATGATATAGGCTACCGTCCAGAATTACAGATAGAATATAATTTTTTTAACTGAACTGCGGCGTGCGTGATCGTTTTGTGGTACCAATTTGTTAAGGCTAACCCTTCCTAACCTTAACCATAACTTGCACTAAATGTTTTGATGACACTACAACTAGCAACCATCACGCAAAAAACTGGCTAACCCTCAACCTTAGCACCCGGGCTTAGCACTAACCCTCTCACGTTGACGTAACACCCACGGGAAACACAAACACATCCTCTCATGAATATGCTAATTGTGAATTGTGACGTCATCTTATGAATATGCCAATTAATGCATAGGCCTATATAAATTTGTTCTCATAATCATGTTTTTAAAGTGCTTTTTGTTTGTTTGATTTTTTGTTGTTGTTTTTTAAATGTTTTTAAATGTTATTAAAATGTTTTATAGGCCTACCTTTATATAACCCGACAAAACGTTTTCTGCAAAACGTTGTTTGACTGGACGACGTTACGGAACGGTCATCAACGTTTTATGATTGACGCAATATCATTGGGGATCAAATAGATCAATTTCAAATCAAAAATATTTTATCAACTGATATGTTTTTGATTTTATAACGAAATAGGCCTATGCTGTGAGATCGTGTTGTGCCAAACCTATCCAATTTGTTAGCCCCAGCAAGAAAAACGTTTTACAGACAACGTTTAAATGTCGGATTATATAAAGGGTATAAAACAGTTTTAAAATGTTGTATTGTTATGATTGTGTTTTTGTCATAACAAAACATTTTAAATAACCCGACATTTTAATATAGATGTTGTTTAAACGTCTTGATGAACTAAAACACGCGTTGATAAGGTTTTAAAATGTTTGTGCTTGCCGAGGCCTCAACTGTATTGCACTGAATGCATAGCTAGCTGACACTATCTATAACCTTTATCCCTAACCCATAACCATAAATAACTGTAACCACAATAGCACGACTAATAGGCCTATATCTACTAAAACCTAACACCACTGAATGGTTTTGCATCCAACTTGATGTATTTTCGTTAACCCACTCCACACGCACACGACCAACATCAAGCATAAGCAAATTGTACATTTTTGTTTTGCACACTGTTTTGTAATTTTAGTTTGTATTTATTTCTGCACACTGCAAAAGCAGCAGAGCAACACTTTAATGGGTTGTTGATTTATAAAACACGTAAAAACTATAAAGATGTTTGTTATATGTTTGAAACATATTCATAGGATGACGTAAACAATTTGCATATTCATGATATGACGTCATCAATTTGCATATTTATGAGATACGTCAAAATTGACATTCATAAGATGACGTCATCAATTTACATATTCATAGGATGACGTCAAAATTTAAATATTCATTAGATGAGGTCAAAAATGTGCATATTCAAGAGATGACGTCACAATTTACATATTCATAAAATGACGTCATTAATTTGCATATTTATGACATGACGTGATCAATTTGCATATTCATGAGATATGACGTCAATTTGCATATTCTTGAGATGACATCAAAAATTTACATATTAATAAGATGACGTCATCAATTTACATATTCACAAGATGACGTCATCAATTTGCATATTCCTGAGATGACGTCATCAATTTGCGTATTCATGAGATGACGTCATCAATTTACTTACATCAACAATTTGCATATTCAAGAGATGACGTGCTCAATTTACATATTCATAAGATGACGTCATCAATTTGCATATTTATGAGATGACGTCATTAATTTGCATATTCATGAGATGACGTCATCAATTTACATATTTATGAGATGACGTCATCAATTTACATATTCATAAGATGACGTCAGCAATTTACATATTCATAAGATGACGTCATCAATTTACATATTCATCAGATGACGTCAAAAATTTGCATATTCAAGAGATGACGTCATCAATTTGCATATTTATGAGATGACGTCATCAATTTACATATTCATAAGATGACGTCAAACATTTGCATATTCAAGAGAATGACGTCATCAATTTACATATTCATGAGATGACGTGATTAATTTGCATATTCATGAGATGACGTCATCAATTTACATATTCATAGGATGACGTCAAAATTTAAATATTCATTAGATGAGGTATTAAATATTCATAAGACGTCAAAAATTTACATATTCATAAGATGACGTGATTAATTTGCATATTCATGAGATGACGTCATCAATTTGCATATTTATGAGATGACGTCATCAATTTGCATATTCATGAGATGACGTGATTAATTTGCATATTCATGAGATGACGTCATCAATTTACATATTCATAGGATGACGTCAAAATTTAAATATTCATTAGATGAGGTATTAAATATTCATAAGACGTCAAAAATTTACATATTCATAAGATGACGTGATTAATTTGCATATTCATGAGATGACGTCATCAATTTGCATATTTATGAGATGACGTCATCAATTTACATATTCATAAGATGACGTCAAACATTTGCATATTCAAGAGAATGACGTCATCAATTTGCATATTCATCAGATGACGTTAAAATTTAAATATTCATAAGATGACGTCAACAATTTGCATATTCAAGAGATGACGTCATCAATTTACATATTCATAAGATGACGTCATCAATTTGCATATTCATGAGATGACGTCATTTATTTGCATATTTATTAGATGACGTCATCAATTTACATATTCATCAGATGACGTCATCAATTTACATATTCATGAGATGACGTCATTAATTTGCATATTCATGAGATGACGTCATCAATTTGCATATTCATAAAATGACGTCATTAATTTGCATATTCTTGAGATGACATCAATTTACATATTCATCAGATGACGTCATCAATTTGCATATTCATAAGATGACATCAAAAATTTACATATTAATAAGATGACGTCATCAATTTACATATTCACAAGATGACGTCATCAATTTGCATATTCCTGAGATGACGTCATCAATTTACTTACATATTCATCAGATGACGTCAACAATTTGCATATTCAAGAGATGACGTGATCAATTTACATATTCATAAGATGACGTCATCAATTTGCATATTTATGAGATGACGTCATTAATTTGCATATTCATGAGATGACGTCATCAATTTACATATTCATAAGATGACGTCATCAATTTACATATTCATAAGATGACGTCAAAATTTAAATATTCATAAGACGACGTCAAAATTTGCATATTCAAGAGATGACGTGATCAATTTGCATATTTATGAGATGACGTCATCAATTTACATATTCATAAGATGACGTCAAACATTTGCATATTCAAGAGAATGACGTCATCAATTTACATATTCATAAGATGACGTCATCAATTTGCATATTCATAAGATGACGTTAAAATTTAAATATTCATAAGATGACGTCAAAAATTTGCATATTCAAGAGATGACGTCATCAATTTACATATTCATCAGATGACGTCATCAATTTACATATTCATAAGATGACGTGATTAATTTGCATATTCATAAGATGACGTCATCAATTTGCATATTCATGAGATGACGTCATCAATTTACATATTCATAAGATGACGTGATCAATTTGCATATTCATGAGATGACGTCATCAATTTACATATTCATAAGATGACGTCAGCAATTTACATATTCATAAGATGACGTCATCAATTTACATATTCATCAGATGACGTCAAAATTTAAATATTCATAAGACGACGTCAAAAATTTGCATATTCAAGAGATGACGTCATTAATGTGCATATTTATTAGATGACGTCATCAATTTACATATTCATCAGATGACGTCATCAATTTACATATTCATAAGATGACGTCAAAAATTTGCATATTCATTAGATCACGTCATCAATTTGCATATTCATGAGATGACGTCATTAATTTGCATATTCATGAGATGACGTCATCAATTTGCATATTCATGAGATGACGTCATTAATTTGCATATTTATTAAATGACGTCATCAATTTACATATTAATCAGATGACGTCATCAATTTAAATATTCATCAGATGACGTCATCAATTTAAATATTCATAAGATGACGTCATCAATTTACATATTCATAAGATGACGTCGAAATTTAAATATTCATAAGACGACGTCAAAAATTTGCATATTCAAGAGATGACGTGATCAATTTACATATTCATAAGATGACGTGATTAATTTGCATATTCATGAGATGACGTCATCAATTTGCATATTTATGAGATGACGTCATCAATTTACATATTCATTAGATGACGTCAAACATTTGCATATTCAAGAGAATGACGTCATCAATTTACATATTCATAAGATGACGTCATCAATTTGCATATTCATTAGATGACGTCATCAATTTACATATTCATAAGATGACGTCAAAATTGGCATATTCATAAGATGACGTGATCAATTTGCATATTTATGAGATTACGTCATCAATTTACATATTTATGAGATGACGTCATTAATTTACATATTCATAAAATGACGTCATCAATTTGCATATTCATGAGATGACGTCATCAATTTACATATTCATAAGATGACGTCAAAAATTTGCATGTCCATTTGACATCAGATGACGTCATCAAGTTGAATATTCTTGAGAAGACGTCAAAAATTTGCATATTCATGAGATGACGTCATCAATTTACATATTCATATATTTACATATTCATACTTTGCAAATCTCATGACGTCATCTCATAAATATGCAAATTGATGACGTCATCTGATGAATATGCAAATTGATGACGTCATCTGATGAATATGCAAATTGATGACGTCACGTCATGAATATGCAATTTTTTGACGTCATCTTTTAATATGCAAATTTTGACGTCATCTGAAGAATATGCACCTCATGAATATGCAAATTGATGTTATCTCATGAATATGCAAATTGACGTCATCTCATAAATATGCAAATTTTTGACTTCATCTCATGAATATGCAAATTTTGACGTCACCTCAAGAATATGCAAATATGAATATGTAAATTGAGGATGTCATCTCATAAATATGCAATTTTTTGGCGTCATCTCATGAATATGCAAATTGATTACGTCATCTGGTGAATATGCAAAGTGATGACGTCATCTCATGAATATGCAAATTGATGACGTCATCTTGTGAATATGCAAAGTGATAACGTCATCTCATGAATATGCAAATTGATACGTCATCTTGTGAATATGAAAAGTGATTACCTCATCTCATAAATATGCACATTTTTGACGTCATCTCATGAATATGCAAATTGATGACGTTATCTCATGAATATGCAAATTGACGTCATCTCATAAATATGCACATGTTTGACGTCATCTGATGAATATGCAAATTTTGACGTCATCTCAAGAATATGCAAATACGAATATGTAAATTGATGTCATCTCATGAATATGCACATTGATGACGTTATCTCATGAATATGCAAATTGACGTCATCTCATAAATATGCAAATTTTTGACGTCATCTCATGAATATGCAAAAAATTGACGTCATCTCATGAATATGCAAATTTTGACGTCATCTAATGAATATGCAAATTGATGAGGTCATCTCATAAATATGCAAATTTTTGACGTCATCTCATGAATATGCAATGTTATGGCGTCATATCATAAATATTTGATGACGTTATCTCATAAATATGCAAATTTTTGACATCGTATGAATATGCAAATTGATGACGTCATCTCATTAATATGCAATTTTTGGCGTCATCTCATGAATATGCAAATTGATTACGTCATCTGGTGAATATGCAAAGTGATGACGTCATCTCATGGATATGCAAATTTTTGACGTCATCTTACGAATATGCACATTTTTGACATCATCGTATGAATATGCAAATTTTTGACATCATCTCATGAATATGCAAATTGATGACGTCATCTAATAAATATGCAAATTGATGACTTCATCTTTTGAAAATGCGTTTTTTTGACGTCATCTCAAGAATATGCAAATATGAATATGTAAATCGATGACGTCACCTCATGAATATGCAAATTGATGTTATCTGATGAATTGGCGTCATCTCATAAATATGCAAAATTTTGTCGTCATCTCATGAATATGCAAATTTTGACGTCACCTCAAGAATATGCAAATATGAATATGTAAATTGAGAATGTCATCTCATAAATATGCAAGTTTTTGGCGTCATTTCGTGAATATGCAAATTGATGACGTCATCTTGTGAATATGCAAAGTGATGACGTCATCTCATGAATATGCAAATTTTTGATGTTATCTCATGAATATGCAAATTGATGACGTCATCTTGTGAATATGTAAAATTATGACGTCATCTCATGAATATGCAATTTTGGACGTCATCTTATGAATATTCAAAGTGATGACGTCATCTCATGAATATGCAATTTTTTGACATTATATCATAAATATGCAAATTGTTGACGTCATCTTATGAATATGCAAATTTTGACGTCATCTCAAGAATATGCAAATATGAATATGTAAATTGATGTCATCTCATGAATATGCAAATTGATGACGTTATCTCATGAATATGCAAATTGACGTCATCTCATAAATATGCAAATTGTTGACGTCATCTGATGAATATGCAAATTATGACGTCATCTGAAGAATATGCAAATATGAATATGTAAATTGATGATGTCATCTCATGAAAATGCACATTGATGACGTTATCTCATGAATAAATAGACGTCATCTCATGAATATGCAAATTTTCGACTTCATCTCATGAATATGCAAATTTATTGACGTCATCTCATGAATAGGAACATTTTTTGACGTATATGCAAATTGATTACGTCATCTATTGAATAAGCAAATTGATGACGTCTTATTTTTGACGCAAATTTTTGACGTCATCTCATGAATATGCAAATTGATGACATCATCTCATAAATATTCAAATTTTTAATATCATCTGATGAATGTAAATTTTTGACGTCATCTTATGATCTTGTGAATATTCATGATATCGGCTCAATATTCATGGAGTTGCCAAGTGCATAAAATTTAGCCGTGCTGATGAAGATTGAAATACATGTAACATCTTTAAAAATAAAAATTAATTTATTCTCCTCGGCTCTGGCGCATTATAAAACAATGGGCGTTACAAAATAAACACATAAACACAGAATTAAAGAAAAATATTGACATGTAAGGTAAAAAACGATGTATGAAAATGTGTGAAAATAATAAAAACATAATAAAAAGCACGCAAGAGTGCAAGAGGCAAGAACTGAAAAGTCACTCAGAAATGGAATGTACAAATAAACAAAAAAGCAACACAATATACATTTTCCGCCATTTTTTCTTTACTAATTATTTTTGCAGCCCCTTCTCCCGCCGCCCCTTCGTTTCGGCTTCCCCCCCAACAAAAATACGCATTTTCCTTTCTATGTGATCGCAGCCTATAAAACTTGCATTGCATTGACAATGGGACACATAATAACAAAACAATGAATATAACAATATTTTTAAAGAGCTATTTAATAATTATCTTTAATATTTCTCTTCAATAATAAATAATAATCACATTAACAATAACAACAATAACAATAATAATTTTTTTCAAGGCGATTCCTACAATATTTTTTTGGATCAGATCAGAAAAGTGGGGGGGGGGAGGCAACCAGGGACAAGACAATATTTTTTGGAATGAGGGGCAAACATTTTTCGGATGAACCAATTTTGAGCAACATTTCTGCAAAAAGTGAAAATTCTCGTAATTATGGTTAAAAGTGGGGGGGGGGGGGCACACAGGGTTTTTTGATCAGATCACAAAAGTGGGGGGACAAACAAATGAGCAAGACAATAATTTTGGGAGGGGCAAATTTTTTCCGATACGTATGTATCAATGAGTTTTGAGCAAAACTGCTTTTCTCACAATACCTGGACATGCAATTTTGATTTCGTTATTTATGTGTACACCGTATGGTCGTATCGCAGCGGTGTGTTTAAAATCCCAAACCCCACCCCTTTTGATCAATTCCAAAAATCACATCATCCCTTTTTGATATACATGATCCAATGCATACATCCCAATACCACGATTATTAGAGGCCTAAGAAAATGGAATCCTAACCAGAACGAGACAAACCTAGGAAATCGCACGTACCTCAACCTAAAGGGAAAGTAAAAAAAACCAAATAAAAGGCAGCGAGGAACAGAGTGTGGTATTGGAATGCAAGCCCCAAAATTGTTACAAAATGCCAAAAAATAAAACTGCTTATAAAGCGGTTTTGGATTATATCCAAGGAGAAACAGTCAGCCGCAACATCACATTACATCTAGATAACATACATATACACAACATAGCAATGTGTAAAAACTTAATAGTAAATTAAACATACAAAACTTATCAATACAATAAAACATTAATCAGTAATCGTTATTAAGTAATTGTTTTTATAAACATGCAATAAAAACAGCAGAACATACATTAACAAGTCAAATGAACTGAATGATATAACTACAGAATCAATAGAATTCCTAAGAAGAGTTCTGATGGCAGTGGCGGCACCAGAATTTCTCGGGGGGGCAAAGTGATTTTAAGGGCGAATCAACCAATTTTGACCAAAATTTCTGCAAAAAGTGAAAATTCTCGTAATTTTGGTTAAAAGTGAGGGGGGGGCACAATGTTTTTTGGATCAGGTCACAAAAGTGGGGGGACAAACAGTGAGCAAGACAATATTTTTGGGAGGGGGCAAGTTTTTTTCCGATATGTATGTTATCCTTCAGATCAATGAGTTTTGAGCAAAACTGCTTTTCTCACAATACCTGGACATGTAATTTTGATTTCGTTATTTATGTGTACACCGTATGGTCGTATCGCAGCGGTGTGTTTAAAATCCCAAACCCCACCCCTTTTGATAAATTCCAAAAATCACATCATCCCATTTTGATATACATGATCCAATGCATACATCCCAACACCACGATTATTAGAGGCCTAAGAAAATGGAATCCTAACCAGAATGAGACAAACCTAGGAAATCGCACGTACCTCAACCTAAAGGGAAAGTAAAAAAAAAAAGCAAAACAAAAAACAAAATAAAAAGCAGCGAGGAACAGTGTGGTATTGGAATGCATTTACTAGATCATGTATAATGCATGCCCCAAAATTGTTACAAAATGCCAAAAAATAAAACTGCTTATAAAGCGGTTTTGGATTATATCCAAGGAGAAACAGTCAGCCGCAACATCACATTACATCTAGATAACATACATATATACACAACATGTGACAAAACTTAATAGTAAATTAAACACAAAACTTATCAATACAATAAAACATTAATCAGTAATCGTTATTAAGTAATTGTTTTTATAAACAATAAAAACAGCAGAACATACATTAAGTCAAATGAACTGAATGATATAACTACAGAATCAATAGAATTCCTAAGAAGAGCTCTGATGGCAGTGGTGGCACCAGAATTTCTCGGGGGGGCAAAGTGATTTTAAGGGCGAATCAACCAATTTTGAGCAAAATGTCTGCAAAAAGTGAAAATTCTCGTAATTATGGTTAAATGTGGGGGCGGGGGGGGGGGCACACAGTGTTTTTATGATCAGATCACAAAAGTGGGGGGGGGGCAAACAGTGAGCAAGACAATATTTTTGGGAGGGGCAAATTTTTTACGATACGTATGTTATCCTTCAGATCAATGAGTTTTGAGCAAAACTGCTTTTCTCACAATACCTGGACATGTAATTTTGATTTCGTTATTTATGTGTACACCGTATGGTCGTATCGCAGCGGTGTGTCTAAAATCCCAAACCCCACCCCTTTTGATAAATTCCAAAAATCACATCATCCCATTTTGATATACATGATCCAATGCATACATTCCAACACCACGAATATTAGAGGCCTAAGAAAATGGAATCCTAACCAGAATGAGACAAACCTAGGAAATCGCACGTACCTCAACCTAAAGGAAAGTAAAAAAAAGCAAAACAAAAACCAAATAAAAGGCAGCGAGGAACAGAGTGTGGTATTGGAATGCATTTACTAGATCATGTATGCAAGCCCCAAAATTGTTACAAAATGCCAAAAAATAAAACTGCTTATAAAGCAGTTTTGGAGTATATCCAAGGAGAAACAGTCAGCCGTAACATCACATTACATCTAGATAACATACATATATACACAACATAGCAATGTGTCAAAACTTAATAGTAAATTAAACACAAAACTTATCTATACAATAAAACATTAATCAGTAATCGTTATTAAGTAATTGTTTTTATAAACAATAAAAACAGCAGAACATACATTAAGTCAAATGAACTGAATGATATAACTACAGATTCAATAGAATTCCTAAGAAGAGCTCTGATGGCAGTGGCGGCACCAGAATTTCTCGGTGGGGGGGGGGGCAAAAGTGATTTTAAGGGCGAATCAACCAATTTTGAGCAAAATGTCTGCAAAAAGTGAAAATTCTAGTAATTATGGTTAAAAGTGGGGGAGGGAGCAAACGGGGGGGGCACACAGTGTTTTTATGATCAGATCACAAAAGTGGGGGGGCAAACAGTGAGCAAGACAATATTTTTGGGAGGGCAAATTTTTTTACGATACGTATGTTATCCTTCAGATCAATGAGTTTTGAGCAAAACTGCTTTTCTCACAATACCTGGACATGTAATTTTGATTTCGTTATTTATGTGTACACCGTATGGTCGTATCGCAGCGGTGTGTTTAAATCCCAAACCCCACCCCTTTTGATAAATTCCAAAAATCACATCATCCCATTTTGATATACATGATCCAATGCATACATCCCAACACCACGATTATTAGAGGCCTAAGAAAATGGAATCCTAACCAGAATGAGACAAACCTAGGAAATCGCACGTACCTCAACCTAAAGGGAAAGTAAAAAAGCAAAACAAAAACCAAATAAAAGGCAGCGAGGAACAGTGTGGTATTGGAATGCATTTACTAGATCATGTATGCAAGCCCCAAAATTGTTACAAAATGCCAAAAAATAAAATTGCTTATAAAGCAGTTTTGGAGTATATCCAAGGAGAAACAGTCAGCCGTAACATCACATTACATCTAGACAACATAGCAATGTGTCAAAACTTAATAGTAAATTAAACATACAAAACTTATCAATACAATAAAACATTAATCAGTAATCGTTATTAAGTAATTGTTTTTATAAACAATAAAAACAGCAGAACATACATTAATTAAGTCAAATGAACTGAATGATATAACTACAGAATCAATAGAATTCCTAAGAAGAGCTCTGATGGCAGTGGCGGCACCAGAATTTCTCGGGGGGGCAAAAGTGATTTTAAGGGCGAATCAACCAATTTTGAACAAAATTTCTGCAAAAAGTGAAAATTCTCGTTAATTATGGTTAAAAGTGGGGGAGGGGCAAACGGGGGGGGGGCACACAATGTTTTTATGATCAAATCACAAAAGTGGGGGAATGATATAACTACAGAATCAATAGAATTCCTAAGAAGAGCTCTGATGGCAGTGGCGGCACCAGAATTTCTCGGGGGGGGCAAAGTGATTTTAAGGGCGAATCAACCAATTTTGAGCAAAATGTCTGCAAAAAGTGAAAATTCTCGTAATTATGGTTAAAAGTGGGGGGCACACAGTGTTTTTATGATCAGATCACAAAAGTGGGGGGCAAACAGTGAGCAAGACAATATTTTGGGAGGGCAAATTTTTTGATACGTAGCCTATATGTTATCCTTCAGATAAATGAGTTTTTAGCAAAACTGCTTTTCTCACAATACCTGGACATGTAATTTTGATTTCGTTATTTATGTGTACACCGTATGGTCGTATCGCAGCGGTGTGTTTAAAATCCCAAACCCCACCCCTTTTGATAAATTCCAAAAATCACATCCCATTTTGATATACATGATCCAATGCATACATCCCAACAACACGATTATTAGAGGCCTAAGAAAATGGAATCCTAACCTGAATGAGACAAACCTAGGAAATCGCACGTACCTCAACCTAAAGGGAAAGTAAAAAAAGCAAAACAAAAAAACAAATAAAAGGCAGCGAGGAACAGTGTGGTATTGGAATGCATTTACTAGATCATGTATGCAAGCCCCAAAATTGTTACAAAATGCCAAAAAATAAAACTGCTTATAAAGCAGTTTTGGAGTATATCCAAGGAGAAACAGTCAGCCGTAACATCACATTACATCTAGATAACATATATATATACACAACATGTGACAAAACTTAATAGTAAATTAAACATACAAGACTTATCAATACAATAAAACAGTAATCGTTATTAAGTAATTGTTTTTATAAACAATAAAAACAGCAGAACATACATTAATTAAGTCAAATGAACTGAATGATATAACTACAGAATCAATAGAATTCCTAAGAAGAGCTCTGATGGCAGTGGCGGCACCAGAATTTTTCGGGGGTAAAAGTGATTTTAAGGGCGAATCAACCGATTTTGAGCAAAATGTCTGCAAAAAGTGAAAATTCTCGTAATTATGGTTAAAAGTGGGGAGGGGCAAACGGGGGAGGGGTTAAAAGTGGGGGAGGGGCAAACGGGGGGGGGGGCAAACGGGGGGCACACAATGTTTTTATGATCAGATCACAAAAGTGGGGGGGGGGGCAAACAGTGAGCAAGACAATATTTTTGGGAGGGCACATTTTTTACGATACGTATGTTATCCTTCAGATCAATGAGTTTTGAGCAAAACTGCTTTTCTCACAATACCTGGACATGTAATTTTGATTTCGTTATTTATGTGTACACCGTATGGTCGTATCGCAGCGGTGTGTTTAAAATCCCAAACCCCACCCCTTTTGATAAATTCCAAAAATCACATCATCCCATTTTGATATACATGATCCAATGCATACATCCCAACACCACGATTATTAGAGGCCTAAGAAAATGGAATCCTAACCAGAATGAGACAAACCTAGGAAATCGCACGTACCTCAATCTAAAGGGAAAGTAAAAAAGCAAAACAAAAAACCAAATAAAAGGCAGCGAGGAACAGTGTGGTATTGGAATGCATTTACTAGATCATGTATGCAAGCCCCAAAATTGTTACAAAATGCCAAAAAATAAAACTGCTTATAAAGCAGTTTTGGAGTATATCCAAGGAGAAACAGTCAGCCGCAACATCACATTATATCCAGATAACATACATTGTACATATATACACAACATAGCATTGTGTCAAAACTTAATAGTAAATTAAACACAAAACTTATCTATACAATAAAAGATTAATCAGTAATCGTTATTTTGTTTTTATAAACAATAAAAACAGCAGAACATACATTAACAAGTCAAATGAACTGAATTCCTAAGAAGAGCTCTGATGGCAGTGGCGGCACCAGAATACTCTCGGGGAGGGGGGCAAATTTAATTTACTTCGAATGCATTTACTAGATCATGTAATGCAAGCGCCAAAAGTTTTACAAAATGCCAAAAAAAAATTATTATAAAGCGGTTTTGGGTTAATGGGTTATATCCAAGGAGAAACAGTCAGCCGTAAAATCACATTATATCTAGATAACATACATTATACACAAAGTATCAAAAATTAGTAATACAGTAAACATACAAAAATTGTTTATTCTGCTGTTCATTGTTTATAAAAACAATTACTTATAAAAAATTAATGATTAATGTTTTTGTTTTAATAAGTATAGTTTTAATAATATAGTTTTGATAAACAATGAACAGCAGAATAAACATTTGCAAGTTGAATGAGCAACATGATATAATTACAGTATCAAACTGGTAATTCCAAAGAAGAGCTTGAAGTCCGAAGTGCCCTTTGAAGTCAGGAAACAAGACAGCTGAAATTGGTGGTATGACATATCCAGAATTCCATAAATCAAAAAATGCTGATGGGTACAACTGCGATAAAACAAACAGCAACAAACCCAAATGACCTTGGGATAGGCAAAAACGCGGGAGGTTTCTTCTTCTGGAGGAAACCAAGCTCAGAGAGTTTTTGTGCATTATATAGACGTAGTTGCTTTTCTGGCAATCCTTGGCGATGTGTCGATGTCTTTCAATATGCTTCAGTGCGTGTTCGTTTTATTTTCCGAGGTGATCCAATCCGATGTTGTTCTTGACGAAAAAGTCATTTTGAAACATGAATCATTTGTTTGGTATCTTTATAGGCATTGTTGACTTGATGACAGGTAGGGCGTATGGTTGGTCAGACAGATCATGCAATCAGTAGTCCGTATTTCATGTCGATACCAAAATACTGAAAAAAAAAAGGAAATTAAGCAGGAGATCATGAGTAACTGTTATTAAACCAAGAAGTCTCATTATCACAAAAATAAGGCTTTTGTAATGATATCCGGTATATTTCTACCAATAGTGAAGGTCTTAATAAGATCTTCTTGAGACCTGTTTTTGCTGGTCTCAATCTCTGGGTGTCGGAATTTAACAGCTCAAAGGTCTCTCTGTTTAGCCTGAAGATCAGAGCTGAGGAAGAATATCTCAGTTTATTGTACTTGATCCAGGACTAAAATAATGGTGAAAGTAACATAAGATAAGCAGCAATGATTTTTTTTTTCACATTTCAGAAACCTAATTTAATACGGTATTCCGTGAGCTACCTGCTGACCTGCTACCCCGGGATCTGATAGTACTGTTGGTAATTCACTCTTTATCTTTCAAACATGCAACATGGTGAAGCGGTTATGAAGCAGTTGTGCCGATGAAGGGCATGCATGTAGAAAACAACTTTTAATTAGAGAAGTTTGTCCAGGTCAGGTCAATTTAAATTATGGTATTATGTAATTTTTTTGGAACTCACATTTTCTAAGATCTGTTTCCATTCCATGCTTAGTAAGCATACATCAGTGGTCACTGAAAAAAATATGGGATATCCAGATTAATGATACAAATAACAAATATTTCTTAAAATTTGCAATTGTTGAAGCTCTTCACAAATATACTTATCAGAAGTGAGAAACTTTTGCAAAATGAAGGCCCAATTGAAACCATTTGGTACTAGGCCTATTATTGTGTACAATTTGAGTTTGAAAAAGCCGAAAATTGTTGAAATGAAGCTATTAAAGCTATTTGTGGACAAGTTATCACTATTATTAACTGTATAAATTATTACTGTAAACATTAAGTGTCGGGTGTCCAAAGCAGAAAAAAGGGCGAAAGCAGGGGGATGTGCCCCCCTCAGAAGTGAGAAACTTTTGCAAATTGAAGGCCCAATTGAAGCCATTTGTTGGACCATTCTGGCACTATTATTGTGTACAATTTTAGTTTGAAAAATCTGAAAATGGGTTAAATGAAGGCCCAAATTGAAGCCATTCGTGGGCAAGTTTTCACTATTATTGTATAAATTATTGCTTTTAGTGTTGGGTGTCCGAAGCAGAAGCGAAAAAGGGAATTTGTTTATCCATAGGCCTACACACTGTGTATTAACACAGGGGAGTTGGAAAATTTGTTACACACAGCACATTATGGGTTAAAAGTGGGGGGCTAGGCCCCCTGGTCAAACAAGTGGAGGGGCCACTGGCCCCCCGGCTCCGCCGCCCTTGAGTCAAACATAATTAATACAGAATAGTTTTGACGAAATTGAAAAAATTAAATCAATGTTATATACTTTCCAGAGTTCCGTAATATTGAGTGATTGAGTGATTGAGTGTATGGGTGATTGAGTGTAGGGGTGAGTGAGTGTATGGGGGGTGAGGGGGTGTATGGGTGAGTGAGTGATTGTGTGAACGAGTTAGTGAGTGCGTAAGTCAATGCGCTTGTTGGCAGTGAAATATTTTAGGGGCTATATTACTGGAGGGAGTCTATATAGGGAAGAGCCCCTCGCTGGTGAATGAGGGGGTAAATCATGAAACCATGTGATATTGCATGCTGGGAATTAAAAGAAAAGTATGAGAAAATAACTATTGAAATTCACTTACCGCTTAGAGATGAACTCAAATATTTCATGTTACTCTAAACCTACCATCTGCAACCACTTATCAACCCATCAATACGGTATCTCAATTCACCATCTGATGCCATACTATTATACCATGTACTGCAAGCTGCCATCCAAACCAATACTGCATCGTAATTGTAGAAGATCATCTGCCCACATCCTGTGAAAATGTATAATGGAACAGGGCAAAGATTTACCAATTTGTCGGGTAAAATCATCTTTGGTTTACTGTGTGAGGCCAAAAACGCCCATTTTGTTGTTTTTGGTACAGAAACGGGTCTGTTCGTAACCTGCTGTCTCAAAGTTATAAGTTAGATTTATGTTCTACAATTTTCCTGGTGCGTCAATTGTCACTACGTCAGTGACGTAAGATAATTTGATACGATTTTTGGCGATGCTGCCGCTCAGAGGTATGCCACTCCGCTTGCAGAAAAGAACAAGCGGCATGATGAAGCGTCAAGCCGCTCAACGGCAAGCGACAGAAAGTATGAAACCAGCATAACCAGCATAACAAGGTTAGTCAGTGTGTTGTGTGTATAGGAAAACGGATATGTTACTACATGTACCGTATACCAGTAACACATGTAACACGAGACCGTAACATTATACTGTGCATAGACAGATAGGCCTAAAGTGTTGGAACCGAAATCAGAAAGTGCATGCTGTTGTCCTATTAAAAGCCTTTCCGAATTCTCAGGACTAAAAAATTAATGAATAAAGATATAGGCCTACATTTTATTCCCCAAAGACCTAATTGGAAGTTCCAATATATGCGTTGGGCTCATATGAGGTTCTGAACAGAAACATCACATGCACAGCTCAAAGACCTAAACCAATCAATCAAAACCAGGGTCACACATGGTTCCCTTCCCACAGGTACCGAGAACCGCAGATGCCGAGAACCGCGAAAGCCAAGTCTTATTAAAAAAGCTCACCAAGCGCAACTAAATGTGTTTACTTATTGACTGCATCTTTGTTACAAGCAATTAAAATGTACCCCATGTAAAAACTTGATAATTATAAATTTGTCACAAAAGGAAAGGCAGCAAATTTATTTATTTATTTATTTATTTATTCGCTTATTTATTAATAACATTATAATAACATTCGGCCAGGCAAAGCCCAAAAGTGCTCAGAGGCAAGGATGTCAGCTGGATATAACGGGACAGGGATATGGAAAGAGGTACCCGGAGAAAAATATTTATAAATATTTTATGTTAATTCAATATTTTTGAATGTATTTCACAACAAATTTGAAAAACAAAGTGTAACCCTTTGAGAATAACATGGCTTATAAGGGGCGACAAAATTGAACCGAATGTGAGAAAATACTATTAAATAATATTACCGTATTCTTGATTGTGCAGGCTCATTACCGCACTATACAAAGTTAATTAAACAGCTATTTCGAAAAGATATTATGAAATTTTCATTTCAGAATAAGTCTGATGACTCTGATCACCTTGTATCCGACTTCCAATGTGTGTTTCTTATTTATTCAATTCAATACTTACTTTATAATCTATTATTATATTTCATCAGATGTTGTGTCCAAAATGTGCTAAAAATCACAATACCCAACATGAATGTTTCCATGGCCCATCTGGGTGAATGGACGTTTGAATACTATATTAAATTACAGTTTGTGGAAATAATTATGTTTTGGTTATGCTTTTTATACGCTTGACACTGGTTTCATACTATCCTGCCGCTTGCCGCTGAGCGGCGTGGCGCACGCGCATTGCAGACAAACGGACACAATCAAGACTTGTCATTGGTTGGAACGCCCTGCCGCTTGCCGCAGCGGCAAGCGGCAGGAAAGTATGATGGGGGCATAACACTGGTTTGAATGTCACTTATTTCTGATCCCAGCTGTATATCCACTACATCCCTAGATTTCCAATAACCAAGCAAACACATAACATTTTCGACATCATTCGCAAAAGGTTAGAAAAGGTTTCCAGAAAAATGTCGGGTTATATAAAGGGTAGGCTGTTCATTGTTTATAAAAGGGTATAAAACGTTTTTATAACATTAAAAACATTCTATATAACTTACTGCAAATATTCTAACATAATATTATTTAAGTGTTGACAAAATATTCGGCGAACTATGTATGCAAAAATATTTTCAATAACATTTTTGAAACATTTTACAAATATTTTTGGAGTGTTTTCAACAAAACGTTTTCATGACCTTTATATAACCCGACATTTGAATGTTATTAAAACGTTTTTACCAAAACCAAAACCCCAAAATATAATCTGTCTAAAACGTATTTAAAACGTTTTGTGTTTACTGGGTAACCGCATGTTTTAGTTGACCATAAGTGTACAAAATGCGTAAAAATGATGTTTACTCAATTTTGGATAAAATCACAAAAAGCATTATTTCGACCCCAAACATTTTTTTTTTTGGAAACAGAAAACAAATTTGTCAAAAATTTGTTTTCTTCTAGGAAGGAATTGTTTAACATTTTTGAATTTTTGCTGGTGTTGCTCTTTTTGGAATTTTATATAAACGTAGCAGTTATAATCAACTCATTTTTCACGACATTTTCATTTGTACAAAACTTCTAATACAAAGTTGAAATAATTTGGACCACCCTGTATTGCATGCTGTGATGATTATACAAATGAATATAGTGATTTGATTTGATTTGAGTTTAGATTTGAGTTTATTAAGCATATCATCAAGAGTCAAAAAACATATTGCACAGAACATACACAATTTTATAAAATACAAATTAAAACATAAAATTGACATGACAATATGCCAAGGATGTCCCTTAAAGTCAAAGACTTATTTCCAAAGGGGTCCTTAAAAATATACAATAAACAATGAAAATATATATATTACAACTATTTAAAACATGAAACACCTAAATTACAATATTAAAAACTATATAACCATGTGGTCTAAAAGGTTGATTTTGACATCTTTCTTAAACATTGATTTTGTATTGCACAATTTTATATCATCGGGAAGTTTGTTCCAATTATGGATTGCATTGTAAAAAAAGGAAGCAGAATCTGCTGTTTTAATTTTGTTCCAATTATGGATTGCATTGTAAAAAAAGGAAGCAGAATCTGCTGTTTTAATTTTTGGAACTTGAAAGTTAAAATTGCTACCCCTAGTGTTATAACGATGAAGATTAGATAATTTTACAAAGTTTTCTTTCACAGTAAACATCTAAACATGTACCTGATGATTTGAGCCTTCATATGGTGCATTCTGCTCCAGCTCTGGGCATGCATCATCGTCTTCCCGTTGCATCCAAAGATCTCTTTGTTGAAACTCTGGTCGGCACTGCTTGACATATTGCAGGTATTTATTACCACCTGCGTGTAACAAAAGTATAAATATATTATAATAAAAGGTGGGTGAATCATGCAACTTTTCATTTTAAATTGTAAAATATCAAAGTGTGCATATATGGAAGCATTTTGATACTAATATTTACTTGGTGAAATCCTTAGTAAATTATTATAAATCATTGTTTGTTTGTGTTTATTTGTTTGTTTGTGTTTATTTATTTATTTATTTATTTATTTATTAATTAATTAATTACATTCGGCCGGAGCCAAGCAAAGCCCAATAGTGCTCACAGGCTACTAAATTCAAGGAAAGCCAGCCGGATATGACGGGACAGGGATATGAAAAGAGCACTCGGAGAAAAATATTTATATTTTAAAGGTTAATTTAAAAGGTTAATTAATAACAGGTTAATTCAATATTTTTGAATGTATTTCACAACCAATTTGAGAAACAAAGTGTAACCCTTTGAGAATAACATGGCTTATAAGGGCGGCAAAATTGATCCGAATGTGAGAAAATACAATTAAGTAATATTACCGTATTCTTGATTGTGCAGGCTCATTACCGCACTATACAAAGTTAATTAAACAGCTAAAGATATTTTACGACATTTTCATTTCAGAATAAGTCTGATGACTTTGTAAACCTTGTATCCGACTTCCAATGTGTGTTTCTTATTTATTCAATTCAATACTTAATTTATAATCTTTATTATAATATTTCATGTGTCCGAAATGTGCTGCAAATCACATTATCCAACATGAATGTTTCCATGGCCCATCTGGGTGAATGGAATTTGAAGACTATTTAATACAATATACCGGTACTCAATTTTGGAGAAAGTTATAAAAAGCATGATTTCGACCCCAAACATTTTTTTTTAAACAAAAACAAATTTCTCAATAAAATTAGTTTCCTTCTAGGAAGGAATTTTTTAATATTTTTGAATTTTTGCTAATGTTGCTCTTTTTGGAATTTTATATAGGGGGCCTAAACTGCTATTAGCAGTATTATCAACTCATTTTTCACGACTTTTTCACTTGTACAAAATTCTTTAAGGTCTATAATACTTAATGATTTGTAAATACAAAGTTAGAAAGAATAAACATATTGCTGTTTCCTTTTTCTTTGAACCACCCTGTAGTCCACGCAGTGATGATTATTGAAATAAATACAGGATCACATATAGTAAACATGTACCTGATGTTTTGAGTCCTCTTGTGGTGCATTCTCTTCCAGCTCTAGGCATCATATTTCCATCTTCCCTTTTTTGGCATCCAATGATCTCTTTGTTGTATCTCTGGTCGGCACTGCTTGACATAACTGCAGGTATTTATTGCCACCTGCGTGTAACAAAGTACGGTATAAATATAATAAAAGGTGGGTGAAATCATGCAACTTTGAATTTTACATTATAGCATATCAAAGTGTGCATAGGCCTATCTGGAAGCATTTTGCTACTAGTATTTACTTGCTAAAATCCTTAGTAATTTTTTTTTGGGGGGGGACATGGGGGGAAGTGAATTTCAGGGGGTGGGGCCAAATTGGCAAATTTTGCGCAAAATTGCCGCACAAAGTGGAAATTTACGTGATTTGCGGGTTCGCCTCAAAAGTGTGTGTGTGGGGGGGGGGGCAATACAGATATTTGTCTCCCCCGTAGCGCCGCCACTGTAAATTATTATACTCTCAAAAGTAGTCAATGTGAACAGGTGAACAAACCAATATTATTATTCAACCAATCAGTCCAATAATTGAGCCCTGTTACATTACTACTTCCACAGCGAAAAGAGATAGATAATACGAGCGATTACAGGCCTATTAGGCCCCCTACTCTCTCGAATCTCCCGGTTCTATCCAAAATTTACGAGAAGGCGGTTTTCTCGCAGTTGTAACTGACGACTGATACAAGGGTCTGGATAGTGGTAAATGTAGTGAGGTCTTGTAGCTTGAGGTCGAGTGATATTAGACTTATACAGAAAGAGGAAAGGACCTACTCCCATCAAATGTGAATCAATGGGCGACCGATTCCTGTAGCATGCAAGGCCCCATGATATAAAACGATCAGAATGAAATAATATAAAATTGGGCCATTGACCAAACCAATTTTAATCCGGTCTCTAGCTTTCAGATCATCGTTTTGGATACCCTAAAAGTATATTACAGTAAATGAATTAGTACATACCATATCACCCTATCACTCATTATCAGCCATGTTTGCTGCAGCACTAAAATATCCGGCCCTCTGTTTACAATGCCTGCAGATCAATTATTAAAAATCGGCGCGAAGAATGCATCAACTGCATACATAATTTGCGCATGTCTATCCTGCTAATCGATGAATTGCATTGTTAAGAGAAATCTATCATGGCCATTGTCGATACTGACATAACTGGAAGTAATTACCATAACAATCTCAACTTGGCACTTACATCGGGGAAGGACATTTTGTTTTGTGACGGGTTAATTGTAAAATCTATAGTCATCCCAAGTTGCGAGTATGGGGAGGGGGGCTTTGGGGCGCGAGCCCCCCCCCCCGGGATAAAAGCAGGGGCGGCAAGAAAAAGGGGCGGGAGAAGAAGGGACGGCAAGAATAATTAAAGTGAACAAGGGGCAAAAATGAAAAATTGTGAAACGAATGAATGTATTTGCGGTTGTTGACAATTTGGGCTGTTTTTGTTACACAAACTTTTACTAATTAAAAAAAATGTTGACATTTTTTATCCTCACCCGCACCCTCCCCTTCCCCCACTTATAGTAGGGCCTAAATAAAATAGCGCAACCTTTTTGGGCTATTGATGAATGGTGCCCCAATTTAACTTTTCTGTAGCCCCCCGGGTAGGCACAGACACGGCACGCCACTGCGCATGCATCAATTCGGCTAAAATGCCCTGATAATAAGGTCTAAAAAATTGTTTGTTTGCCCTTTCCCGACCGACCCAAAAAAGATTTTTTTTTTCAAATTTCAAAATGAAATGTATTTTGTTTTAAAGTATTTCCTGACCTTACACAAACACTAATCCACCTCCCAAACCTTGCTATAAGTATACAAACCCACCCAAGCCCAACTAACCTACACCCTAATTGCACCAACCTCCAAAGGGAAATAATACTACTGTCTGTCCAATTAACTTAGACACCCGGGGCTGATATTCATAAAACCACGCTAGGCCTAGTTGACAGCTAAAATTGACTTTAGCAAGCTGCTAAGCCTAGCTGATTGCTAATTCTTATTCATAAAACCCAGTTAGAGTTAGCAACATTCTAAAATTTGGCCAAAACTTAGAGTTGATCTGGGGCAGCGCTAAGTCACTAGTTGACAACTAGTCTTAATGATTTTGAACTAAGTTTGACATGATTTATTGTTTTAATTTCATATTAACTGTTGTCAATTATGAAAAATAATGTTCTCAGAATATTCTGTTTCTGAGGTCTTCAGTGTGTTTTACACATAAGAAACTGTCTTAAAAACACACAACAAATTTAGGGTGAATGAATAAACATTGAACTAAGCCAGTATTGTTTAACCAAATTTGCACAAGAAAAATGATTATGATATAGCAAGTAATCTTTAGTTAAGCAGATATGTTCAATCGAAGCAATTCTGTTCAATTGTTTGATACGTAAAATATATATTTTGGAGACATGTTACCAATGTTCTCTTTGGTAAAGATGCATGACTTATTTTCAATAACAAATTATATGTCAATTTGATAAAGATAAATCATGCTTGGCTTTTGTCAGGACAACAAGCAAGATATATCATATGCTATTAAATTATCTAATATTATTTACACAGTGTTGCTCATGAAGCTAAATGAGCAGCGTTAAGTGGATGCATGTTGTTTTCTATTTGATGAAGCAATATAGTATGTATAGTATGTTTTACAACAAACCAAGGACTTAACATGTATATGAACTTTACTTGTTCAGAGTATCTTTTTTAATTTAATTTGCCGTAACAACCTTGTAGGCCTATAGCTTACAAAATACACATGTAATTTTATTAACGAAATCTCAATGAAGACCATCAGCAATGAGTCATTACATTTTGATCATTTTGACTGTGGTTCAGAGCTCAAGTATGCATGTATTATATAAGCCTATTGTATTAGATGTTACACAACTGTTGAAGGCCATAGCACCCAAAACACCCAAATAAGTTATCAGCTAAATATTTCTAGTTGATAGCTAGTTAGCAAAGTGTTTAGCAAGGTTTATGAATAAGAAATTAGTTGATTGCTACGTAGCTATCAACTAGTGGATTTAGCATCTTGCTAAGCACTAGTTGGTTGCTAATTTAGCAAGGCTTTATGAATATCGGCCCCGGTTTTTATGATTTATTTCAAAAAGTTTTCATTTTGGCAAAAAGTCATGAAAGAAAAGTTGCTAAACACTGTCAGACCTATAAACAGAATGTTTAGTAAAGCGATGAAAAAATATTATCCTTGTCTAAATTTATTCAATTTTGACCGATTTACAAGATATCTAGGGTCAGGCGAATATTCATAATGACTTGAAACTTTTGATGGGGTAATCTATTTACAGTAAGGGGTGTTTGAACATTGTAATCATGCATATTAATCAGTGATACCACCCTTTTTCTTTTTTCCTTATCATTGATGCAATACAATAATAGATGCTTTTACTGATTCACAATAACTCAAAAGATGTCACAGTTGGTGCTTTATATCAAATGACAGGGCAAGTTACTATACGTCTGGAGTAGTAGATTATACCCCTCACCAATAACATCAGAGTATTCATAGGGCATATAATTTGTATTTATTATAGGATTGAGACAAGCCACAAGCATGCACAGAAGAAGATTCAAATACCGCGCCGAATTGTTGTAATTGGCTGAGGGACAGCTGGGATCACTGAGTTAATACACTAAGAATAAATATGACAATAAGAAACACTGTCTGCATTTTATGAACTAAATTATATTGAACAAATGATTTTGGTGAGGAGTATAATTAATTTACTGTTCATCCATTATCTATCCAAAATCATCATACCTGCAAATCCGTATAATGAGACCTTCCAAAATAATGTACCCAACTTCTACCGGATAATTTTTAAAGTGTTGAGAAAAACCTTCCAATTTCAATAGAATTTCAGGTAAACTCTCACTTAATGCTTTGGAAACACAAAAATCCCGTTAGGTCTCAGCAAATGTTAACACTTTTCTTTCATGACTTTCTTTGAAAGTTGATATTTTTTCAAATAAGTAACAACAACTGAGTTAATTGGACAGACGTATAGGGATAAAATTAATGTCACCTAAAAATAGGACCTATAATATATTTAGCATGTTTAGTGAATTAAATGAATGAATATATGTTAATAAAATTTTAATTACTTTATTTAGCCTCATCTCATCAATATGGCTATTTTTGTGACTTATTATATGAAGGAAACACCTTCCACATAATTTTGGAAAATTTAAAAAAAAAAATCTGAAATTCTGATAATACAAAAAAAAAATACAGTTAAGTGTACAAGCTTTTTACTGCTGGGTTGGACTTTTTCTTGCATATAACAGCTTTTTCCTTGCAGGTTAGAAATTTGATAAATAGGTCCATGCATGATGTTTTTATATGATGACCTATTTATCAAATTTTTAGCCTGCAAGAGAAAACTGTTGCATGTAATTTTTTTTTTGTAATTTCAGAATTTTTGAATCTTTTTTGAAATTTACAAAATTCTTTGAAAGGGTTCTCTTTTATTTTATTAGCAATACAAAAATTTCGATTGAATGAGGCAAAATAAAGTAATTAAAACGTTATTATCACATTCATACATTTAAAAACAATAAAGATTACATATAGGCCTATGTCCGATTTTCAGGTGAAATCCCGGGGGTGAAATACATTTCTCCCCTAACCAATTTTCCCCTAGTTCCCTTTCGGGGCAAGGACAAAGGTTTTGGGTAACATCAGGCATGATCGGTACACGGGAGCTTACCTCCGTGTTACCGTATTACGGAGGTAGTGCAAGGTCATAACTTGCACGGATACATGTCCACACGGTCCTTCCTCATGGTCTTTAACTCTAAGCACTCCGTGTTAGGCCTCGTATCCATAGGCTGTTCCCTTGTGGCGTGTGCCCTTGTTCCGTGTTTACTTTTTCCCATGTGACCTGCCACACAGACAACCTATGGATACGGCCACTAAGCAAAACAAAGGTTCGTTGTCTGTCATGTCTACAGTAGAACTCATCTCGACCTTTGCAGGATTAAACCCCATTAAAAGCTATTAAACCAAGATAACACTCATTGAAGCAGCTCAACTGATTAAATCAGATCTTCTCTGGTTGTGAACAAGTGTCTGTTTTCAATGTGCGACATCGCAATAAAGCTGGTATTTATAGCTTCAGTTGGGTAACCGATTATAAAGGAAACGAAAGGAAACAATGGTATGTGTACTTTTGTTCACGAAATGAGACAAAGACCTGCTTTTTGTTAACCAGCATTCTTCAAAATGAGCAACATAATGATTGTTGACTTAACACGGTTTGGAAATAATTTCTTCATATTTTTGGTGTTATCTGTCGTTTACATATCCTTCCTAAAACACAAAAGTGCGACCCTCTCCAAACATCTAAATTAGCTAAAAATTTAGGACATGTTACAAAACTTTATTTTCTAGAACCTATTTAGAATAATTTAAATGTAGCTTTTACCGTTTTTTGTGGCATCCTTCAGAAGTGAGCGGTCCGATACCAATATTTTCGGTCAAATCTCCATTCAATTAACACGGGGAGTTGGCTAGCTATGCCTTGCCCTCACTCATATTTTACAAAAGTGCGACCATTTCTGAACATCTAACCTAGCTGTAATTTTAGGTCATGTTAGAGAAATATATTTGCTAGAAGTTTTGGAGAATAAATAAAATATTCGCTGGTTATTTTTCACACAGTGATGTTAACTAGGCAAGTGTCCATTCTCCCAACATACATCATTTGTAAAGGTCACGCGTCAATGGTGAGAGCACTGTGTATTGTGTATAGGAAAACGGACAGTAACTGCAGTATGTGTGGCAGGTCACATGGGAAAAAGTAAACACGGAACAAGGGCACACGCCACAAGGGAACAGCCTATGGATACGAGGCCTTAGATGCACGGCTCGGTGTCTGCTTCGTGGCTCGTAGTCATCATCATCATCAGTCGGCTGCGGAGCAGGCGATTACAAGCTTTCTCCAACTAATGCGATCTTGGGCAAGCGATAAAAATAGGAATATCCTAATACTTATCAGCGTTTCTTCTTTTGATTAGTTTAAGTCATGGCTTTTTCGGTTGCTGTGGTGTTTCTTTCATCATGCTCATTCGGTGAGAAACAGAGATAATTTTGTTGTGAATTTATTGCGAAAGAAAATTTAAAACACGGCGAAATTGTAAGGGGGCCGGCATTTTCTTTGGAGGAGGGTCCCAAATATGTCGGTGACCGAAGTCAATTATTTTTATGACCCCCCTATCGCGGGCAATTTTTTTACGACCCCCCCTATCTTGGGTCGAAAATTTTTATGACCCCCCCCCCTTCCACCTAAGACAAATTATTCATTGCGGGAACTAAGGCAAAGAAAGTGCGCGGAGCGCGTTAAAATTGTTATCGTAAGTGTAAAGAAGGTGCGTGGGTGCGTAAAAATTTAGCATAGATTTTACGCACATTTTGATTGTGAAGTTAAAGATGCGCGCATAGTGCGCGAAAATTTTGATTCACCAGCCCTTTATAATAATTCTATAACCCCCTATTTTGGGTGTTAAAAAAATTATAACCCCCTATTTTGGGTCTGCCAATTCTATGACCCCCTGTATTTTTGAGACCCCCCCTTCCGAAGAAAATGCCAGCCCCCTAAGTGTTGTATCCATAAAGTTCAAGCTTAGGGAGTGTTCATAAATACTTTGGTGGGGGTTGGAAAAGTTGGAACCTCGGACGTCAAAAAATGTTTGATCCCCCTAAAAAAGGGTGGATTTTTCTTTTAGATTTCTTTTTGACATATGCATGGGTTGGTGAAAAATTCTTGAAGTCCAGTGAATCCAGCACCTTTTGCTGACATAATAAGTTTATGGTACAAATGCGTGCAACGCGCGCGCAAAAAAATGACCAAATATGGGGTTAATTTTGGTTAGAAACCATTATACAGGCGTCAACATTGGGGGATGATTGTATGGACTATCCCCCCTAACACCCCCCGGGATCTACCCCTATGGTCATTAACTCATTAGCTAAAAATTACCGTTTGGAGTTATTACTCATTGAGTCATAGTGTTACACCCAAATTGTAAAGTGCGCACATTTTGTTGATTAATTTTGTAGCTTGAGATATTACAAAATTGAATACTTAACAAGAAATTAAAGAAATTTTTGGCGAGCCGAAAGGGGGAGGGACATCAATTTTTTGCCAAGCCGAGGGGGGGGGGGCGATTTTTGGCACACATTCTTGGGGCGCCTTTTAAATAAAACGCTCTAAAAGGGCTTAGGAAACCGTACGGAAACGCTTAAATATGCAAATTTTCCTGCTTGCTGCGCTCGCAACATAGACCATTTAATGTTTGCAAATTGGGATTGGCATGTGCAAGGGGGCGGGGGGCAAAGATTTTTTGGTTGGAAGCCGTTTGGAAATTTTACTCCCGGGAGGGGGCTCATAATTATTGCACAGCCCTTAAATGCCGCCGAGTGATCTTTTAATGTGACCACCCACAAAACCCGGAACAAGTCGCCAGAAATGTTTTTGAGTTAGGGGCCTATAGGCCTTTAAAGATGAAATAAAAAGGGAATTTTTGGAATTCTTAATTTCATGGTAGGCCTGACGTGACTAAATGGACTTTCAAATCTTTGAAAGTAGGCTTTATTTAATCAATAAATAACAGTTGAAAAAAAAGCATCATAATCATATAATACTAAAAGTATCACTTGCGTTGTTTCAGACTTCAAAAACGTGACGAAAATTTCATGCAACACTTCATGAAAATGTCCATAATGAAACTGAAACTGGGGGCTACCCCGGGGGGGGGGGCACTCAACTTAAATTTTGGTAGGGGTGTGCGGCGCGGAGCGCCGAACTTTGGGAACTGAGAACTGATTTTCGGGCAAAATAGGGGCTTGAAGAACTGAAATTTGGGCCAAATTATAGGCTGTTGAGCTAAAAATTTCCAATTTTTTTCCAAATTTGAGCTTAAAGAGAGTAAAGAGCTACAATTGTCAGAGTTTGAGGCTCAAAGAACTGAATTAGATTCAAATGTGGGGCTTAAGGAACTGCCGGAGAGCCTGAAAAAGGGACCCTTGACCGCCGCACATACCCGTACCACCTTAACATGTGAGTGCCCCCGGGGGGGCTACCCGCTGTACCGGGTACGCCCAAAAAAGATATTAGTAATTGAAACATTAGTTACGATATAGAAATACTGCGCTGCAGTGCAATGACTGGTCAAAGGTCATTCTGATAAACATTGTTGATTTCGGAAGAAGAAGTAAAGGTTGGGCCGGTCATCAAAACATCACATGATTGCAAAGCAATTGCACGTTAAATCACGACAGAAAGTAAACAAGAAGTTTTGTGTTCGTGTTTTGTATTGTTCGAGAATGGATGGTGGTGAGGGAACGGATAATGGCCAAGGAATGGGCCCGATTTTAGAGGGTAGTCAGGTTAGTCTGACAACAAGTTATGTAAGCTTAAATGTTTTTTCACATTGTACGTGTCATGATGCCATTATCATTGTCGTTGTACACGAATGCATGCATGCGACGTGTGATGCGTATCATGTGCTTTTTTGACTGTTGGCAGATTTGTAATTGTAATATGTAATTATAAAATAACACATTCACTGATAGAGGTTATTCAGGCAGGTGATCAGTTTTTTGACAATTAATGAATTATCACCATCACATGACCATGTCACATGCATAATCATAATGCCAATTCAAGACCTTCAATGGGGAACACTTGCCAGGAGGAGGAACATCACCCGTCTAGCCTTATTTCAAAAGTCACTTCAGGGTTACCTTTCCATACCAGTACTGAACACTACTGCGCCTGGTACAGCGCTCCAGTCTAGGAGATCACACTCACACTCATTCATAGAACTTCAACCCACAAAAGACTGCTACAAATACTCATTCATCCCAAGAACCGTCATAGACTGGAATAATCTACCCCAAGAAATAACCAACATCGAAGAACCAAAAGCATTCAAGAACCAGCTAAAAGATCACTTCACAATTTAAGCAGAACTTACGCACACCATACCCGATTCGTCTATCTCCACTAGGAGTGTTGAATCGTAACCAACCAGAACCAGAACCAATGTAATGATAATATGTTCATACATACACGCTATGTAACAGCTTGTGTGATTGTTCGAGAGCCGTGCATACTGGATGTGAGATCGCCGGGTACGCGGGTAGGGAAAATGAAGGAAAATCATGTAAATTTTTTTAATAATGATACTGGTAGTTTTTTGTTATTATGACATAATTTATGTAGATGAAATAAGAATCACAAAATGTTCAGGTATGTATGAACGGGACAAGCAGTCCCTTGGGCATAAATTAGTTAGAGATGATCATTCATATATTTTTATGACTAAACGGTTACCTTGTTACCTCCTTGAAACTTCCTCCATAGCACATCCACACGGGAGTATCACTGGAGGTTGACTTGTGTGCTGGCTGGGTCTTGTCTAGTCAAAAATTAAGTTGGGGCTTCTGGCTGGTCAAACTTTTACTGTCGTTGTCGTCGTCGGGCACAGGCACCACAGGGAACCTGTTCCAAATTTCAATTGCCTCTGCAAAAAAGGACTGCTTCATGATGTCAGTGTAAGGAGTCTCATGTAAAACAAGCTGGTTTTCATGCCCCCTTCTGCTCCTGCTTGGTTTTGGCTTGAAGTATTTTGACCCATCTATAGCTAACCGGTTCATGATGATCTTCTGAAGGGTTCTTGTTCTGGTCTTGATTCTTCCCTCTTCAATTGTTTCCCAACTGAGCTGCTGTAACATCTCTGTAACACTCGATGTTCGATGAAAATCACCCGTCACAAACCTTGCTGCACTTTCTCCAGGAGATCCTTAAATTCTTTACAGTGCCTGGATTCCAAGCAGCAGAAGCGTATTGAAGATGGGGTTTCACCATTGAGTTGTAAAGCTGCTCTTTGATCTTTTGGTACAGTTGTGGAAATTCCTCATCAGGAAGTTGAGAACTCTAGTAGCCTTTCCGACTGCGTAGTGAGTCTGGACATCCCACTTCAAGTTGTTTTGGATATGAATGCCTAAATATTGTGTGGAGGTGACTTCTTCCAGTGTAGTGCCTAGCATCTGGTAGGTTGGGTGACCAGGATCCCGTTTTCTGGAGATACGCATATAACCTTGCACTTGCTGGCGTTAAATTTCATTCCCCACAGTTCAGCCCAGCTAACTAGCTTATCAAGATCTTCTTGAAACTCCACTTCGTCTTGTGTCCCACGTATACCCCTGTAGACAATGAGGTCGTCTGCAAACATTTTTGCAATGGATGATAGACTGTCAACGATGTCGTTGATAAAAGCGATGAAGTTGTGTGACCCGGAAACTGTACCTTGCGGTAGGCCTACTCCACTCAGGACTGTATCCCACTCAGACTTCTGGCCGTTTACAACCACCCTCTGCTGGCGATGAGTCAGGAAAGCTTTTTTCCATTCAAGTGCGTTACCACGGACGCCGCAGTAGTTCAGCTTCAACAGCAGATGTTTATGAGGCACAACGTCGAAAGCCTTACTAAAGTCTAGAATGGCTATATCAGTGGTAATTGACTTGTTGTGGTAGGAGACGAGGTCATGAAGTGTTGTGATGAGCTGGGTTTCACAAGATCTCTGTTTTCTGAAGGCATGCTGGCAGTCAGACAGTATGTTTTGGCTGTCGAAGTGCGCCATCATCTGGCTATCAACTACATGTATGTGCTCCAGGTGTTTACTCAGCACTGAGGTCAGCGACACTGGCCTGTAGTTAGATGGCTCCGCCTTTGACCCTTTTCTAAAGAGCGGAACAATGTCTGCGCGTCTCCAGTCCTCCGCAAGTAGCCCTCGTCAAGTGACTGTTGAAAGATGTGTGAAACAACAGGTGCCAACTCCTCAGCTGCCAATTTCAGAGCCTTGTTTGGGATGTTGTCTGGTCCCACCGCTTTATTGGCTTTGGTTTCTTTCAGGACGCCAGCTTGATCAACAACTACATCAGGCATGCTTGGGTATGGACTTGGTAGATAAACCGGAGGATCTTCTGCCTCTCTGTTGAAAACACTATTAAACTGTTTCGCGAGAGCACTGGCTTTACCCAGGTCGTCAGAGATTGTTTGGCCATCCACTTTCAGTGTCTGAACACCAACATTGTCTTTTCTTTTGGCTTTGATGTATTTCCACATGACTTTCTGGTCATCAGCTAGAGGCAGCAATATCAGCAACATGGTTTCTCTCAGCTGTTCTTAACTTTCTCTCCACCTCGCGTTTCACCTTCAGGTACCGTACATGTCCCAGTGGTGATCACTGCCGGTCTTTTTTGCTTTGATGTAATAACACTGATATTAAAAAGTATCTCATTTTGGAAAATGGATCTCATATTTGTAATCGTCTCAAATTGAATAGATTTGAGAAGCAATTTGAGATCCAATATGAGATCCAATTTGAGTGACAAATTGAGATATAATCCACCCAATTAGGTTTTATTGGGTGCTAAGTTGCTAACTATATAGTTGATGAAGTATGGTACTGTATGGAACCATAGATGGAACCAGTGTCTAGACTTCTCAAGTATGGGTTTAATTGCTATTCATGGTCTTTTGAGTATACACAAGGTGACCATATGGTAAAGTTGATCTAAAAATGTTTTTCTTGTTCCTTTCCAAAGCAAAAAAAAATCAAGAGAATGTTTTTCAAATTATTTAAAACATCAGAATATCTCACAAACTTAAAATCTGAATACAATGTACTCATAAAACCGCTTGGAAAATTGCAAACTCAATCAGTAACAAAGGACTTATAAATTCCAGGAGGATAGTTGGTTTCAGGTTGTTTGCTAAAAAAAATTAAAAAAACAATTAACAGCTATAAGTAATGTGGAAATAATTCATGCAGTGAAAACTGAAGCAAAACCCTATATTTAAAGTGGGATACATACATTTGAAGTACCGGGTAGGTATCAATAATAAGATATGTTTCATAGTAAATTGGCCTTGTCTTCTTGGCAGAGAAACCTGATCTGCAAGCACAAAATTCCCAATACTATTTCAGCTATTAAATTGGAGTAATTAGGCCTTGCTCTGTCAAAAATACAATTTTGATGATCCCCAACTTCTTTGACCATGAAATGACAAACATTTGGTAGCACCCATGTATTAAGCACCAATTGGGTGATTATGGATCTCATATTGGTACTCAAATTCATTCTCAATTTGGGTCTCAATTCTATCCAATTTGAGATGATTTTCAAAATGAGATCCATTTTCCAAAATGAGATAGTTCTGCACAACAGTGTAACGCTCTTTCTTCCTGCACAACACTCTTTCTTCCTGGTTGTTTATGCCCGGGGGCCCATGGGCCGCTTGCGGCGCGGCCCGAGGGCATAAACAACCGTTTGAATAGTCATAAAATATATGAATGAACCCCGTTCATACATCGAAGAACATTTTGTGATTCTTATTTCATCAAAATAATAACAAAAATGTACAAGCAACAATATTAAAAATCATGATTTTCCTACATTTATCCTACCCGGCGATCGCACATCCGGGACACCGGGCATAAACGCTGTTTATGCCCGGCTCTCAACCAATCACACGTGCAGTTACATAGCGTGTATGTATGAACAAACATTTAGTCATGACATTGAAAATCAAAATATCATGATGTTTGGGGCCAGCCTGGGTATTGTAAAAAATCTAAAAATTTAGCTAGTTTGTAACCGAAGAATTCTTTTAGTTGCGGTTGTACCATCTTCTCAGATCTGTCAAAGGGGACACCCTCTCGAAATCCCTATTGTTTCAGCCTGGCCTTTCATTTCAAATAAGGCAATTGGGGGTAAGGGTAAGTCAATTTTCTCAGCACAGAAAATACCAATTTGGCTTTCTGTCTTTTTTACAATTATTTGGTCGTACACGATGCTGATATTTTGGGTGACATGTTCTGCATTTAGTAATTTATCAATGTATATGAGGTGGAGCGAGCATATTGAGGCCTATAATTCTACAAATGTATATACATCAACATAAAAATATTAATTGCTTTTGAATATATGCAACTCCACAGTAAGCTGCAATGTGTGTCGAAGGCATTTAGGTTCTTGTTGGGAGTCTGTGAGAACTGTGCAGGGTTTTTGCCTGCTTTAAAAGTGTGATTTTGCGCTTAGTCTAAAATATTTACTTGTTCATGCACTGGTCCTTGGATTTTGTCCATCAAGTATATGGTTAATGTGATTTATGGTTAATGTGATTCATGTGGCATGTGTAATCTTCCTGATGTTTCCCTGTATGTTTTTTTTTCTTTTACAGCTGGCTTACATTGAACATGGTTGTGCATCAATTCCTCAGGAACTTGGTCAATGGTATGGGTCAAAGGTCACTAGACTTGACCTAAGTTTTAACTGTATAAGGTAAGACTCTATTAATTGGTACAAAGTCATACCTGAAGTCTTGATTCCGGCTAAATATATTGTTAATTTTTTATATTTATTTGTGGGTCATTCCATGGCAACTTAGACAGGGGTGTACACCATACCTCATGGATTTTTGGAGCCTCTAAGTCCGTTTCGTTTTCGCGCAGCATCAATTTGAAGTTTGCTGAGGGTCAGCATGAAAAACGTGTCGTCACACAAAAGTCCAACTTTAGGGGGGCATTTCTCCCAAACTACACCCCCTAGAACATTCAAATTCTCTTCTCATGTGTTTTTCAGGGTGTAGATTTCAAATTTGCTAAAATCAAACCCATTATCTTGCTTCTAAACAAAGTTACAGGGCACCCCGATAAAAACCCGTATAAGTTGGCATGGAATAACCATCTCTCTATGTCATAAAAAGCATTTAGTTGACAACAGAGGTTAAACAGTTGGCAGAATTGAAACAAAGCATGAAAAAGCATTTTGATTGACAACAGAGGTTAAATATTCAGAAAAATTGAAACAAAGCATGACAAAAATTAACCGAGTTCAAATAGTCAGCAAAATTGAAACAGCATAAAAAAGCATTTTGGTTGACACCTGAGGTTAAATAGTCAGCAGAATTGAAACAAAGCATAAAAAAGCATTTTGGTTGACACCTGAGGTTAAATAGTCAGCAGAATTGAAACAAAGCATGAAAAAGCATTTTGGTTGACAGCAGTTCTATAAAATAGTCAGCAGAATTGAAACATAGCATGACAACAGAGTTCAAAATAGTATCAAAAAGCATTTTGGTTGACACCTGAGGTTAAATAGTCAGCAGAATTGAAACAAAGCATGAAAAGCATTTTGGTTGACAGCGGAGGTTAAATAGTCAGCAGAATTGAAACAAAGCATGAAAAGCATTTTGGTTGACAGCGGAGGTTAAATAGTCAACACTGAGCAGAATTGAAACAAAGCATGAAAAAGTATTTTGATCGACAACAAAGGTAAATAGTCAGCAGAATTGAAACAAAGCATGAAAAAGCATTTTGATCGAAAGCGGAGGTAAAACAGGCAGTAGAATTGAAACAAGACGTGAAAAAGCATTTTGGTTGACAGCGGAGGTTAAATAGTCAGCAGAATTGAAACAAAGCATGAAAAGTTTTGGTTGACAGCGGAGGTTAAATAGTCAGCAGAATTGAAACAAAGCATGAAAAGCATTTTGGTTGACAGCGGAGGTTAAATAGTCAACACTAAGCAGAATTGAAACAAAGCATGAAAAAGTATTTTGATCGACAACAAAGGTAAATAGTCAGCAGAATTGAAACAAAGCATGAAAAAGCATTTTGATCGAAAGCGGAGGTAAAACAGGCAGTAGAATTGAAACAAAAGCGTGAAAAAGCATTTTGGTTGACAGCGGAGGTTAAATAGTCAGCACTGAGCAGAATTGAAACAAAGCATGAAAAAGTATTTTGATCGACAACAAAGGTAATAGTCAGCAGAATTGAAACAAAGCATGAAAAAGTATTTTGATCGAAAGCGGAGGTAAAACAGGCAGTAGAATTGAAATGAATCATGAAAAAACATTTTGGTTGACAACAAAGGTTACACAGCAGAATTGAAACAAACCATGAAAAAGCATTTTGGTTGACAACAGGTTAAATAGTCTAACAGAATTGTAACAAAGTGATGAAAAAGCATGACAGCAGAGGAAAAAATAGCAAAATTGAAACATCATCAAAAAGCATTTTGCTTGGTTAGAACAAACAGGAGAAAGCACCTGATGAAATGTTTTATATATATATATATATTCCATTATATTGTTAAATCCTTGAAACTTGTCTTTCAAGTACCATGAACTCTTCCAACCAAAACAAACATTTCCCTAATAATAAACTAACTTTCAAAACCTGCTTATTTCAAGATCCTGATCAGTGTGTCATCAGTTAAAAATAGCAGCCTTCGAACCCTTAGTATATATATCGTCGCTGCAATGACAAAATTTCAGTTTTCAGCAAGCCAGGGTTTATACTGGCAAAGCATTGTATGTCTATCTGCAACAATAAACCCACAGTCACCTCATTGTCAAAATTGAAATGACAAAACCTTGTATCTAATATTTATAAAGGATAAGATATAATACATACTTACGAGGTTTTGTCATTACACATTTCAGCCAATAGCGAAAGGAATGTATTAAAAGTAAAACTCAAAACCATACAACTGCATTTTTGTGCTTTTCTTTGTGTTTGGAGTTTATATAGTCATGACTGTGGCAAAGTGCATACAAAACATCATTTCTTGACAAAGGAAGGCAGTCATTGGTGCTAAAATTTTGAGACAGCAATGTTTTTTGCCCTCCTGAACATTATTTTTACTTATTTGAGATACAAGGTTTTGTCATTACAATGACGATATCCCAATTCATGGTCTTTGGCAATTGTTTGTTCTACAAAAAATCCAAAAAATTAATTCTGTGGTTGCTTGGAGTGTCAACTTGTAAGAAATGTTATTAATTCATTTATTTTGATTTGAAGGGTACACAAATACAATTTAGCAAAATTAATGCTACTCTTAAGGGGGACCATGAATAAATCAGCCAGAGATAAACACTCTACTCTTTTTGAAACTGACTACTATATAGTGCTGTGTGGTATTCATGAAATAGGTATGAGTCTTTATAAATGGAATGATTTTTGTGGTTCAAATCTAAAGGAACCTTTGGAATAGAGGGTGTCCATCAGCATCCCGCAGGGGAGTAAGAGGTGGGACAAGACTTCTCACGGGGGAAGCTCCACCCCTTGCCCCCTCCCCTAAGATTACATTTAATGTTAGGATCAAGAGATTATAGTTAGGAGTGGGGTAATGACCGTTATTGTAAGGTACTTTTTTGTTTCTTGACTTAACGGTGCTTATGTTAAAATCAGATGTATTGCACTGTGTAAGTAATAATGAAATGGCAAATTTGTCTTTGTTTTGTCTTAATTTTCAGATCCTTAGAAGGTTTGGACAGATTCACATTGTTAGAAGAGCTGGTACTGGACAACAATGACATAGATGACAGCATTCAATTCCCACAGATGCCAAAACTACACACATTGCAAATTAATAAGAATAAAATATCCTTTTTGTGTTTTACATTTAATATTGTAGGCAGTGTAAGGATTTTCAAAGCAAAGTGCATGTTATAAGATTTTACAGTCATCACAAAACTGTGTGATAAAATTCCTTGAAATTTATATATTTTTTGTACATTAGTATACTTGGTGCTTGCTCATTTTGGAGAAGACTTTTCTCAAAATCACTGTGGCTATGACAAAATTATAAAAATGGATGGTTCAGTTACAAATTGTTTTTACTTTATATGGTGCAAACATACACAACTATTGAAAGTACCAGGTTTGGTTTCCACAGAGATTGACAGGTAAAAAATACCTATATCCTGTGGCATTAATCAAGCATATTTAATTGCGCACATATATTTTTTGAGTACCATTGGCACTGTGCTAGTACCTGCACCATTTACCAATCACAGTCTTAGGTCGCGCAATCATGTTGGTCAACAAAAAATACACAGACGCAACAGTATGCATTAGGGGTGACTCATGGAGGCTTTGGCCCAGAGTAAGGTTGCTGGCTGTCAGTGCCATTATGGCCATGGACCGGTGACCCCATGCAGACTTTTTCCTTTGTTTTTATTTTTTATCTTGGTGTTCCAAAAAGCTTAAATACATGAGGTACTTGTATGTATTTTTGTTTTGTTTCTTATTTTCCATTGGTCAGTTTTGGGCCATTTGGCACTTCTTAAAATGTGAGTGGACACTACGAATGAGCCGTAAACTCTGCAAATTGTATTCTGAGATACAGTGCAAAATGTGCCGCAAGTCGTATTCATAGGTGTCTCAATTAGGCGCGACATGTTTCTCATTTGATAGCGTTTAAACCAATCAATAATCCTATTGCTGAAGAGGATAATAATCTTCTACATATAAAATCATTAAATAGCTCTAGTCTTTGTTTGCTTTGGCTAAATCCTGTTCAAGTGGTGCATTACAATTGCATTGTATTTTGGCTGGGTATGTATAACCAACAATTAACAATGAGAGGACATTCCTGTACCTCATTGACTCAGGGATGATTTGAAATGACCGCCAATTATGACTTTATTACCAGCAAAGTGGAAAAAGAGACACATATAGAACCGAAAAGGGTACCATTTTGTTGAAGGAGCAGAGTTCAACAAACCATAACCCCGCTTCTGGATATCGTTTGAAGTCAAATGATATACTATTTTAAAGCTTATGATATATATTTTCTAAACACGAAATAAAACAAAATTGACCGGGGCGAGTTTACGGCTGATTCAGTAGTGTCCAGTCACAAATGTGATTCACATTATTTCCTTAACAGATAAATGTACATATCAAATATAGATTCTTTTACAGATAAACTTAAAGCTAATTGCCCTTCACTGACCTATCTGAGTATGCTTGGTAATCAAGCCTGTCCAAATGAACTCTTATCGTTAGATAAAGATGAGGAAGACTATCAAAGATATAGGTGAGTTACAAGTAAGAGTAAAAATACATTTTGTTTTTTATGCCTCTTATGCAGATACAAATATGATAGGCACCAGGGGTCCATTTCACTAAACTCTTAACCCTTCGTAACTCTGATCCAGAAATTGCACTTACTTTGTGTACGTTTCAGCAACACTGTTGCCTTTGTCAACACTTGATGATGAGTGATTCCTACTGGCAACCAACGCTAGATGTATCTCCAGCAGTGGCGTACTGTGGCCGCCCCAACCCCGGGGGGCTGAAGAAAATTCAATTTTGCCGCCCCTTCCTCAACAGCTCGAAAAGGTTGACCCAATTTTTTCTCGATCGTTTGAAAAAGTGAAGAGCAAAAAAAAAAAAAAGGGTTTCAGGTGCAAGCGCCCTAAAAGCAGCACATTTTGATGTACTAGTACCATTTTTCAAAATTTTGTATGCTTTATCAAATTTTTCCGCCCTTTTTATTTACTAATTCTTTTGCCGCCTTTCGTTTTTGCCGCCCTGCTTTTACCCGGGGCTGGCGCCCAAAGCACCCCAAAATATGCGCATGTGTAGCGTAGGTCTTGGTCTTGCCAGTTGATTTTCCATCTGGGGATTTTCTTGAACCTAGTTCCCAGCCAACTGGCAACACCAAGACCTACGCTGGAGATACATCTAGCGTCGGTTGCCAGTAGGAATCACTCATCATCAAGTGTTGACAAATGCAACAGTGTTGCTGAAACGTACACAAAGTAAGTGCAATTTCTGGATCAGATATCAAGAACTTTGGTTAATGAACTCAGGTAACCGTTCGTAAAGTTACACGTAACTTTACGAAAGGTTCTTGTAGTATATCCCTATTACTTACGAAGGGTACCATTCAAGTATGTTTAGTAAAATAGGACTTACGACTCGTCGTAAGTTACGAATGATTTTGAGACTTACAAAACTTCGTAAAGTTTAGTGAAATGGACTCCAGTACATGTATGTGTTAATAAGAAACATGCATACTTGTATGAAGACAAAACAAAAGACACTTTGGTGGTAGAACCTTGTCATTGTCACAGGGTTGTCGTAAGTCACCAAAATTTTGGTCAAGCCATTTGGATTAACTTTTAGCTTGAGTCAAGTCAAAACGCTCATCACTGTACAAATACAGTGGGTTACGTCACCGAATATCACTCGCCTCATTTTATCTTGCAAGTCCCTATTCAAGACGTGTTATAACTCTGCATTGTCGTTTATGTATGTAAAGGTTCTATTAGTCAGGATTTCATAGTTGCGCAACTGATCTTATCAAGTGTGTGTGTACCAAAAGAAAATGGCATTGCTCTCATAAGGGACGATATATGTGTACATCCATATCAAAACGATGCACTTGTCGGCTGCTACGTATGTCTCTTTTTACATAGCTAGGAATACCAGACTCAATTACTTTTACAATTACTTCAAATCATACCCCAAGTCACATGGTTTAGGAATACAGAGATACTTCTACCATGTAATTTATAACTTGGGGATGATTTGAAGTGACCTCCATTCAAGATGATTCTGGTATTTATTCCTAGCTATTATGTGAAATGAGACACATGTAGCAGCCGACAAGTGCATCGTTTTGATATGGATGTACACATATATGGTATTGTGCCAATTTGGGATGATTTAGGTGATTTTTAGTATGGTGCCTCCATCTTGTGCATGGATTTTATTGTATGTACCGTGTGCATGTGATTGCTTTGCAATGAAGATTTGATTGTAAAACATTCTCTTATGAATTGCTTGTATTTAGATAAGAAACTAGGATATATATTTAACAATATACTATATTAACAAAAATCCTTATTGCGTTTGATATTTTGCAGGTATTATGTGATTTTTAAGCTAGAAAAATTACGCTTTTTAGATTCTCGTCCAGTCAAGGAATCGGAGAGGAATGAAGCCAAGAGAGTCGGGTCTTACATGAGAGTCGTTAAGGCAGACGAGACAGTAAGAAAAGTGTTAAAATTTAAACCTGAGAGATATAGGGTTAGGTTTAATATGATTAGGGTTAGGGTTTTGATTAAGGATTAGGGTTAGCTTTTACATTAGCTTTAGCATCTGGGTTTGATATGTCAGATACAGGCAATGGGCTATTCCATTTAAAATCCACACTATACTGTGGAAGATTTTGGAAATATCTTCCACAGTGGGAGTGTGAATTTCAAATGGAATGAACACATTAGCAGATCCATTTGAAAGCCATTCTCCCTCAGGGGAAGATTCAGCAGTCAGTCGTGAGCACGGTCGCTAATGAGCTGAATCGGCTAGTTGTGAAATGAGGATCTCGAAGAATCTCATGGTTTCTCGCTCGCAATCCGGGTACAATAATTTAGACAAAAACACGCTCAGCACTGGCTGACCTGAAAGATAAGGTATATACTGTCATCTGTTTTCTGAAAAACATTTCAAAATTGCTTCCAAATTGCTAAGGAGGCATGTACATTTAATTCTGTGACAAAAAACGAGACCAAGTTTGCTTTATTTTTGTTGTTTTGGATCATTTAAATGACACTAACTTTTTGTTCAATTTTTCCAAATTGAAAACCTTAGGCGACATTCGTCTACCTCCCCTCCGATTTACCTAATCATGAACTTTTTTTTTTTCATTTTCACGTAGTTCACATAATTCCGCTTCGTTTGGTATATTTAGAGGTATGTGTTATTTAGATTAAGTGTCTAAATTGTTCTTCAAAAATGATGGAAAAATGCGAATTTTACCGAATTGCAGGCCTTTCTCGTGGTATTTTTTTGCGTCACCTATCAATCAACATTCGGGTTGTACGCGCCCTAACACAAATACCCGGCGCCCGGTAGCCTTGATTAACTGCGTGGCCTTTCGCGCTATGCAAGTGGTGTACAGTGTGATCACAGCGTTTAAGTTCGCCACAGCATAAATAAGTAAACAAAAAGTTTTAAAACACCTGAATATTTTCAAAGCTCATTTCATCTTCGCCGATAACTGTCTACCTCCCGGGTGATTTACGTCAATTTGTACAACATTTTCGTGGCATTTGTGTACAGAACCGTTTTATCTTTCATATTTGTGATTTTTACGATTGTGTTATTTAAATTACAAATACAAAATTAAGTTTAAGTATGATGCTTTTTTTCCCAACTTTTTACTGAAATTGTTTAGTTCAAAACACACGTTTATTTTTCATCTAAATAATCTTTGATTTCCTCCTTTTTTGTGACATGCAAGTTCACTAGTTTGGAATGCTAATTTGAGAGAGTGATAATTTTTCGTGTTAAAATAAAGAAATTAGAGCTCTTCAATCAGGGAAATGTCATGGGTTGATTGTTATCGAACCTAATTGTAAATAAAAAAAAAAAGTGTCTACCTCCTGCTCGATTTACGCCAATTCATACGGATTTTTCGAGGTATTTGTATTCAAAACCTTTGTATCGGTCAGATTTTTGAATTATCTGAATGTGTTATTTCAATTACATGAAAAAATGGAATTTAATACTGTGTTTTTTTCCGACATTTGTACTGAAATGTACACGCTATTTATCCATCCAAATAAACTTGGATCTACTTCTTTTTTTCGCAGCCTGCAAGTTCATTGGGTTGGCATGATAATTTGAAAGTTTCGTAATTTTTTCGTGTTAAAACAAAGAAATGAGAGCTCTTCAAACAGGAGAATGTCATGAGCTAATTAGTATGCATAATTGGCCACGGAGCATTACGCGCACTGGTTGTTATGCATATTTACTTTCACACAGAGCAGAGTTTTAGCGTGCTCACGACTGACTGTCAGGTTGAATCTTTCTCGGAGGGTGTATGAAATTCAAATGTGTGCTCATTCTATTTGAAATTTATACTTCCCCTGTGGAAGATATTTCCAAAATCTTCCACACGGGAAGTGTGGATTTTAAGTGGAATAGCCCCATATTCTGAAGTTGCTATCTCTCTCTGGGTCAGATGGTGCAGGATTCTGAAGTTGCTATATATTCAAACATTTTTTAGCAGGATGTTACTTTTTACAAGTAGCAGTATCTGATGTGATCAAGTAAACTATAGGGAAATGAAGTAATTCTTGACCAAGCTCGAACGTACCTGTTTCGTCCATTTAAGGCTCATGTATGCTCTCTTCTGTACCACGCTATGTGCATGTGTGTTTATCGTGGTGCCACTAGCATTCCGATTGTTCGAGCTTGGCCAAGAATTACGTAATTTTCCTGTAAGTCTTAGTTGCCAAGTTGTCAGTTTTTTGACCCAATTGAAATTTTCTCACTGTCTGTCTTTCTCTCTCCATTTATCTGTCTTTTATTTCCTGTCCTGCATTTTTTTTTGTCTTCTCTCCTCTCTTTCCAGTGCCCTCTTCTTTTTCTGTTATCTTTTCTTTTTTAGTTTCAATTCCTAGAAGTATTAAAAAGTATTATGTGTGTAAATATTATTCAAGTATATGCATATTTCTTTGTGTTTCAGGATATGGGTGTACCAAATTCATCAGATACATCGGCTGAAAAGTATAATCCCTTACCAGAAGACACAAAGGACGGAGGACAGCATCAAGGTATGATTGGTTTGTACTGGGAAACCTCTAGTCAATCAATTTATTAACTAAAACTACTATCACTTGCACAATTGTTTTGTCACCCATTTTACTGAAGTTTGGGAATAAATCTAATGGTATGTACTATTTTGACTAGATAACATCAGGTACATGTCCAGACTTAATCAGACAACTCGACTCACATGGCTGGTGTATGATACATTTCTTGTTCCAGTATTAGATTTATTCCCAATTTTGGTTGATTTCTAACTACTGGATGATAGAATGTTCATCCATTCCTTATGCTGTACATGTATACTTCTAACATGTGAATGTACAAATGTACTTGTTCAAAGCCCAAAAAGGATATGCTGTGGTTCGCCCAAGTTCAGTAAAGACGTAATTGCGAATTTCGCTATGCACAGTATTGAACAATTAACAATAAAGTTAATCTCACAGAGCGTATATGCATGCATACAAGGGTGGTTTGAATTCATTCGCATGCTTGAGGCGCAACCACAAAAAAAGCATTGACGTCACTACTGAACTGGAGGTGAACCACAGTATAGTACTAATATTTAAGTGCAGACTCTGCCATATTGTTGTGTCACTCATGGTGGACAAGATACAGTGTAGTGTACTCTGGATTATTTTACTATGTGCAAGTATGTGCTTGTAAACATGCATGTGTAATGTGTGTATAACATGTGGCTCAAGCTTTAAGGCACTATTGCTCAATTTTGTGCCTTTGACATTAACTGTTGGAGCTACACTATTATGGTCTCCACGAATGACAATCCAATATGGCATATTATTTGGGAGTCTGGACTCTCTAATATTTTGTAAATAATACAAAATGAATAATTCAAAACATCATGTAACAACATGGAAATGTTCTGAGTCATCCATTAGCAATTAACAAAGTAACAAACAAAATTGAATCAAAATTTAAACTCACGGTTTTCAGTCACCAAGTCTGATTTTGTATTAAATTTTGTTACTCAATTAAGAAAACCACTTTACACTCCATTTCATATGTTATATGTACACTGTTGCTTACTCTGTTTGTGCTTATCTAGAATTGGTACCATATATATGTATTACACTGACTACCTTGTATAACATCAAAACTAACAGTAAATGTAGCTTACACTAGCATTCTACTCTCAGTTTTGGAACATGTATCTGAACTATCTATGTAACTCTTCAGACATGATTTCGTGTGGTTTAACTTGTTGCTTTTTATGAACCGATCAACCATCCATCAAACATGTGCTACAATGATAATTGACCCCTGGTTTTGGTGCTGATAATTTCAAAACGAAGGTTTTTTGGGTATCTTGCGGTCCCTTTCAAGACAGCTTGTCCACAAAAATTTGTTTTCATGGCGTTTTCACTATATACTACAACATAGAAGTGAATAAATATGAAAGCTCTTATTTTAAAAACTTGCCCACATGAAACTTACAGCATAAAAGTTGTGTATGCATATTGATACTCGTAAATAATCTATTTAGGCCTCAAGTTGCCAATGGATATGAATATGATAATTGATATACATGTAATGATCAACTGATAGAAAAATACATCATCTCCAGAAAGCCAGAGGGCTTGGAGCAAGTCTATTCTTTTAACTACAGTTTGGTTAACAAATTAAGCATCAGTTTCAATGGTTTATACATTTAAAGAATTTAATTTATTTCAATTTCATCTGGTTTCAAATCATAGTTTAAATCATAAAATCAATAAAAACCTTAATTATTACTTTACCTGTAGCAATACAGGAAATAATAGTCACGAGATTGCGATAAGGTTGACCCAAATATCCTTCCTCTGTGTAGCACATCAGACAGTAGATAGCACAGTATGCACGTAAGGAAGTTGACGTGTGAAACATTCATAGAAATCAATTAGAAACCAACCAGGAATTAACTGAAACAAATACCACTCAAAAAACATATGGTGACAAATATGGTGAATCACTTGTAATAAGTTAAGGGATGTACGTCTTCCGGAATTCCGAAAAATGGAGCCATGAAAGACATTTCCGGAATTGGATAATGAAATTTTATCTAAGAATATAAGATATTTCAGGATAAAATAAGCAAATCCATGGACAAGTTGCCATAAATGTCTCTGTTGCCATGTTAAATTCCGCATGCAAGCACTCCGCCACCTGTCCAAGGGTCAGATAAATTTTCAGGAAATGGATTTGTTACATGTGTTACCCAATACCCACTTACTTTCCTGAATAAGATGTACCAAAACTAAGATTTAACATGCAAATCCTTCATATGATTTCATAGTAGATTACATAAATATTATGAAGCATTATTTTCATCAAGTTATTCACAATTTAAGTTGCACTTTTGTTGTTTAGGCCTAAAAAATACAAATTGTTTGATTGGCGTAACATAAAAGAAAATTAGGGTAGGTAGGTAAGGATTTGTTTTTTTACTTTTAAAGCTGTAAATTGCGTTTGAAAAGGCCTTGAAAATGTTTATCTTCTTTTTTTTTAAATTAAATTAATTTTTTTTTTAAAGGCAGGGTCGGGCCTATTTTTAGGGCCGGTCTGGTTACGCCAATCAAACAAATTTTTGTAGGCCTTAGTTACATAAAACATAATGGAACCAATTTATTCATGACAAAATGTTGTTAAAGAATTTAACTTCATTTCTTTTTCATTTAATTTCAAATTTTTTAAAAACTTTTTCACAGAACAATTTTATGACATCAATATCAGCTGATTTATTCAAGATTTTGAGATTCAAACCAAAACCTTTAAAGAACAAAATTAGGAATGATTGAATTAAATGGAAGGGAGCAACAAAATGTATGAAATTTTGTACCATCACTTGATAGAGACAACAACATTTTTTACAGTTTTAAAAATAATTAATAATAAAGTGTAAAAGTCGCTCCTTTTGGGTCTAATAAAATACAATAATCAGATACATATACTTATGGGGTGTTACCCTAAACTTGGCCAATGATGTTTTAGATTTAGATTTTTAAATGTTGGCTAGTATAATTATAAACTTCAATTTGAATTTGAGCTGACTGAGGACTTTATACTATAATATGAGCCTTCATAATGTATGTTTCAATTTCCTTGAATTCTAGAACTTACCAAAGTAAACCACATATTTGTATTGTTGTATATGTTTTACACAGCTACATTAAATGGACGCACTATTATCGGGGGATAGGGGGGTGGGCTAAGGAGTCATCCAACATCATTTTTTTACCATCTTGGAGAGTAAAATTTTTGTCTTCTTATACATGTAAGTCAGATTTCCCCCAAATTATAATGGGGTTGGATTAAGTCCTTTCATTTAGAGACACTACAAGTATAATGAATTAAGAAGTATGTCTTAGATGGAGGTGAAAAGTTCATAAGTGGTTCATAGATTTTTTGCAAGTTTTTTGTCCTAAAGGATCATCTAGGTACAATACAATGTTGAACATATGAAGAGCTTTGTTTCAAAACCCTTTACATCCACTTGCCCATTTTTGAGAACACATCAAAAATCATCAAAAAAAATCACTGATATATGGGGGTTTGCAACAAAAGCACCTTATATCAGTGATTATTTTTTGATGTGTTCTCACAATTGGGCAAGTGGATGTAAGGGGTTTTGAAACAAAGCTCTTCATATGTTGTACAGTGTACATGTAGCACAATTGGTCAATGCACAGTAGCACTCAGTACCACCCCCCCCTTCTGTCTCGACTGTATTGAGACATAAACGACTTGGTTAATTATTACATTCAACAAAATTGTTAGACAACAAAAACATGATACCCACCACCATACTTGTGCACCTGTTTCATTCAAAACTTTAATGAAGGTTCCAGGTTCAAATCCTGGATGGTGGAGACTTCAGTTCAAAACCTTTCTCATATTTAGTATAATGTACACATTTTGTCCAAGAATTATTTACAGAAATCATAGGATATAATAATTGTGCATATGGTGAAAACTTTTTGCCTGAGAACCACATTTTTATTTTCATCATACAGTTAACACAAGACATCCCTGTGTCTTGCTATAGCACATTTTGTGTCTCAAGTTCTGTGCATATATTTCATTGCCAAATATTAAAACTCATATCTAAAGATGTCACAGTACAACCATTTCTTAGCAATGTCTTGAGTCAGGTCTGGGTTGGCAACCAGGAAATGCCGGTACATGGCTGAAACATTAAGAGATGATGGAACCACATTCTTCACTGAGGCCTGTTCAAATCTGCTATGGCTCTCACTGGCAAGGAACTCTGCAATGTGATTACGGATTCGGTGCCTGATTTCATCATCAACTCTGCGGTGGTTGTCATGCTTCCCACGTCCATCTTTGATGTCCGAGTCCAAATCTAAGACTTTTCTCTTCAGCCGTCCCTGTTTAATCCCATGCAGAGCGCAAAATGCTGCTTGACACACTGATTGTACATTGTTGCCTACAGACAATGTGTAGACGTAACTCCGTCGCGCAGCAGCATTCTTCCTCCTTGGTCGTCGCCTGATGTCTGCAGCATCCTTCTCTGTCACACAACCCCGGAGATAAACGTTTTGTGTCTCATGATATTGCAGCTCCTTAAACTGGGAGAGGATGATCGATTTTTCTTCAGTGGTAAATTTATCTCTGCATCCGCATCTGCACTCAACAAGAGCTTGTTCTTGGCCTCGGATGGCTTTGCTTGATGTATTAATGTAAGTCTCATGGTATTTCAGCTTGTTAAACTGAGCGAGGATGGTAGCTTTTTCTTCAGCGGTAAATTCCTCACTGCATCCACATCTACAACCAACGAGAGCTTGGTCTCGATCTGGGATGGCTTTTGCTGTGATGTAGGGCTGTCCTGTAAGAGAAGAATATGATAAGAAAACAAAAATATCATCAGTTGAGGAAATCATTTATATTTTAACAGTGCCTGTATGATGTAAAAATAATTGAGTAAGCTGTACTTTTGTACAGGTGTGTTATTCTATCAATTGAGAGCTCATTAAAGGCTCAGGTAGCAACGTTTGGTTAGTAGTTTTTGTGGGACATCAGAGCACATCAGACCTATCGAATTGCATTCTGAATACGAAGAATGTCCTTCTGATATCAAATATTGATTTTTTGAAATTCATGATATAATACACATTTTATGGCAAATAATTAAAAATTGATAATTTTGCTATTTAACAGTCCTCAAAGTAAACTTTATATAAATCTAATGATATGTACATGTACTTAAAGTGTTGAGTTGGGATGAAAAGCAGTTGATCAATTGAAAATTTTGACTTTTCGTATTGAAGATATATGGATTTTTTTCTCAAAAACATCAACAAAATTTAGGTCTTTTGGGAAAAAAAGAGTATATCTTGTTTATCTTCAATCAATAGATTTATGAAGTTTACTTCAAGGACTGTTAAATATCAAAAATGAAACTCGCAGCTCCTACAAAAAATACTGTGCAAACTAATATCAGATTCCTTAAGCTCATACTTGTGCATGTAGTTCTATTGTGTGAAGAAAATGTTGCTATATAATTTTGTGTATAATCCAATTGATAATTAGTGGCTGGGGCATTCATGTATAGGTTGCACACTCCTGCTATTTTATCCCCTATTGATTATTGTTATTTATATGTAGACTAAGTTGTAATGTAAGTTAATTTTAAGTTGTAGAGTAAGGTCAATAATTGGTTTCATGCCTTGATGAGCATCATTTATTTGGTGGATTTTTGAGCATTATAAATCCACATTAGTATTATCATTAAACTTCCTAAAACCTACTTGAAGTGAATAAGTTATAAAAAGATTTTCTATTCTAAATTGTGCACTGATCATTATTCATGTTTACATTAATATATTTAAGTTTTTACAGGCCAGCTAATTAAGTGGTTTTTTTTAGCTCTCAAGTGTTTTTAATGCACACATTAATACAATGAACTATATAAAACAGTAACTCTAATAATAATAATTAAATACTAATATAATAACTATGATAATAACAATATAACTACATGTAATATTAATAATAATAATAACAAAGGTAATGAAAAATGTGAAGCTTGTAAAACACATCTTTCTCATAATAGCAACTTGCACTTTCTTTGCTAATCTAATGATGACATGAATTTAAAAATAACAAAAACAAAACAAAACAAATAATTCTAGGCAAGAAAAATGGGGAAAGAGTAAGAACTCACCTTGATCCCTCCTTCTCTTCACCATTGCTTCCAATTTCTGATTGGAATTACTTCTTCTTTTACCAGCTTTCTTACTCATTACATCTTGCAAATTATTAACTACAGCATGAGCAGTTCTCTCAACAGTATCCATGTTGGGTGTGTCAAGTTTAATGTTGATGTGTTCCAGTTTGTGTGTATCTAAGTGTGTCATGTGACTCATTTGACTGCTACTGATTGGCTTACTGAACACATAAGTACTTCCACTTCAAATGATGATGCTCTTGAGTACTTCATTCACTACAAACCCCATTGTGGTGACAATTTGGCTTCCAATCAATAAATCAATTTTATTTGTGCATACACTATGCAACAGAAGAAAAAGAAGTTTCAATATGGAATTAGCAAAGAGAACTTGACAATTGGTTTAATTTTTACTGACTTGTTCAGTAAAACTTTTGTGTTAGGTCAGAGAAGATGTAATTAAAAAAAAAATCTCTTGGTAGGTTATGTTAATTTAAGCAACAAGAAATATGTAAAAAGGTGTCTGCTTTCTCTTTAAAGACTCAATTTTTTTTGTAAAATGTTTTTTTTTTAATTGTTTATTATTTGCCCATGGAGTAAGTTTTCAGGATTAATCTTGAATTTCAGATTTTTTTTGGTCAAAATTTCCACACTTTTATTTATTTTCAGCCTGTTTGGGGTCTTTTTAGCCCCAATTCATGTGCTTTTCCCAAAATTTCAATTTTTTTCTTTATGCCTACTTGCATCCATGTGTTTGCCATTTTATCCCAGAGAACGGAGTATCATTAATTGCACAAAACATGGATGGACCAATTAATTACATGCAATAAATGACCCTGGAACTTGTGTGGTTTCATACGTTTATATAAATTTCCAATTTGATTTTAAAGAGCATGTTCATTGAAGTAGCCAGTACTATTGCCATTATTACTCATTCACATCCACAAGTAAATTTGTACTTTTAACAGATTAAGATGTCATATATTTTCTGTATAATTTATTTTGCATCACAGTACTATCAAAATTTGTATACAGGCCAATTTTATATTCATAAATTAAAACCTTGTGTGTCTGTTTCATAAATATTGCAAATAACACGCTTTTCACAAGCTTTTGTTATCCTCAGTGTCATCTGCTAACATACTTTCATTAACCATGGTTCCGAATTCGACAGCCTCACTGCATTTGAATATGCAGACATGGAAATTATTCAATTACTTAAGTTCATCCTAGAGCAGAGCAATGTGGGATACCTATGTGAAATCTCATACCAATACACGGATTTGGGGTTTCTCTACCGGAAGTCAATTTGCGCCGAAATTCCTTCCCACAATGCAATATGCGTATTGCATAACAAAGAATATTGATTAACCTCAGAACTGTATCTATTATGCAAAACGCTTATTGCATTGTGGGAAGGAATTTTGACACATATTGACTTTGGTTGAGAAACCCTAAATCTGTGTATTACCATATTGATGCTAGCTTTTTAAAACTTTCTATCATTTCTATCATGGCTAACACTCCGCTTCATGTTTTACATCTTTTTTTGTATCTCTACAGAAGAGGAACCACAGCATAGAGGTATACTTACAATTAACATGTGTGATACAATCTAGCAAAATTGAAATTTTTGTATTTTTCTTGTAATTTTAAAATGAGGGAAAAATCATTTTACCAAGACCATGCCTGATTCAATTTTTGAAAAGGCTTTAATTTGGCAATTGTTAAAACATAATTGTGTACACAACGGGAAAGTTGTAACACAACACATTACTTGCTGTATTGTCGTGAGCTACAAGTGAAGTCATATACGAAAAGGTGTTTAATCAGAACTAAAATTGGCTATACTTATAAAAAATACTTTTTAAGTATTTGGTCTAGTTTGAAAGCAAGTTGCGAGACATGATGTATCAACTTGTCCCATCTGTGCTTTAAAATGAGCAAGTTGATAAAAAAAAAGTTAATGGACATGTCGAAAATCACAGGTAGGCATGTTGCATTTTGTAGTGATGAAACTACTAAAAGGTGTCATAATATAAAAATGATTTTAAAACTCATTTTGACTGTTTTTCATGATCAGCTTCAAGCCAAATGTCACATTTTGCTAGGTCACATCACATAACAAATGCATGCTAAAAATCTTGTAATGTATTAGCCTGTCTCATTAAAAATATTTGAGCAAGTGGTGATTTTAATGACTTTCAAGTTGGTGCTACTCATGTTGTAATATGCACATTGAACTTGTGCATGTTTTCTGTAGAATAGATAATATATATAATATACCTGCATTTGCTGTTACTTGTTTCTGCACATTTACTGTCTTTCAATGTCTGCCTGTTCTGTCTTTCAATGTCTGTGTCTTGTTTCTGTTTGCTTATTTACATAATTTGTTGCCATAGCACCCAAATATCTCACACCGCCAAAACATTCTCTTCTGCGACTCACTTTATCAAATGGATCAAACGGCCACAGAAACGATAGTTCTGATGAACACAGTGTGAATAGTGAGAATGATGAAAATGATAAGAGTGAGGGCGATGATAATACTCTCCATCCTCGTAAGTGTTTCTAGATTTGAAAATTTGCCAATACTTAAGCTGTAATTGCAATTATAGCATGTCTAAAAAGGAATTCTGCATAAATTTACTAATTTAGTTTTTTTTGATTTACATTCTGTTTCATATTGTTTTGTATCACTTTCTGTATAATTATAGAATCCCAAATAGATAATCCAGCAGAAAAAAATTGCTGTCCATTTTATTATTTGTTTGCAAGTGTTGATGTTTTTTTAATTAATGTGTTTAGAAGGCGCTGATAGATTATGTTTACAAAGCATATCTCAATCAACTGTATTATGATTTGTTACATCCCTGTATGGGGGAGAAGGGAAAAACACCCTTTCTTTGTCACAAGCACTTTATGTGCCCTCATTATTATTTACACCCTGTTTCTGTCATTTTTGTGTCTTTGAATTTCAAACTTCTAGTTGTCTTTTCTTGAACAATTGATATATGCATGGAAATAGCTTTCTAGTTGGCCTTATGTATATGTTAGCCAATATCTTAATAGCTATCTAGTAATCATCTACTTTGTATTTTATTTCTCATTATTTGCTAGCTGCGTGGTGATGAAGGAATGCATATTTAAAAGTTTGATAGATTTGCTGACATAAACAATAGTACTTGAATGAATTATGCATCCAGCAATTGCCATCAATACAAGTTGTAGCCATCACTATCACAGAAGATATAGATAGTGCTAGTTAGTGCTGCATGGTGTTTGTTTACTTCATGAGCCAGTGACATGACCTGATCCAAGCATGACCTGATCCAAGAATGACCTTATCCATGCACGACCTGCTGATCAATATCTAACTCACACTTCATGCTCAACTATTCTGGAGATAATTCTCCATGACTTCGGAAATATATTTGTGTGTTACTTCTCATTCAGCTGTTTTTTTTCATTTTTCGTTATGACAGGTACCTTTGGAAGATGCCGATATGTTTACTACGGCCGACATTCGGAAGGTAACAGATTCATCCGCAACTCTGATCTCTGACAAAGTCTTCATGCAAAACCACCAAAGTTGTATATTGATTGCCTACAACTACAGAGAACTATGTAGACATGACTCTTGGGTGTTCAAGGTGAAGATATGTTCTGTTGGTGGCTCATGGAAGAAAAAGATCATGCTTTCCTACCCAGCATCTTTGGCAAAGTCGACATTTGTCAGAAGAAATATATGTGCTGCAAAATCTGTTTGTGTATCGTCCTTGTATGCAGAACAAACCATCGTCATTGTATTTAATCATGTGACATGATCTGATCCAATCAGACCGAAGTTGGCAATAATGAAATTAAGATATCTAAAGGTAAAAATACAGAAATTGACATATAAAAAGTTCATAACTTTACAGCCAAGTATTGGTACTTGTGATTTCAACATCATAAGCCTATAGGTACTGAGCAAGCAAGTGATTTTCAACATTTCCGACTTTGGTGTGAGTGGATCATATCATGTCACATATACCCTTGGAAGATGTGGTGATTTGTGTTCTACAGCTTTGATTTAGAAGGAGAGGTCTGCACTTCTAAGGAAACAATCCAGCATCTATTGTGTTAATTATAACTAGATGAAAATCACAACAAGAATTCAGGGTCTGCCCTTATTTGTTGGTGTGATTTTTACAGTAGGGCACTTTTAGTTTGTGCTTAAAATTCCAGTCATGTTAAGGGAGCCCATATGTGCCATTAGTATACAATGTAGTTGTTTTAAATGATTCTTTAGCCAAGGTGGAATATTCCAGTTGCATACATGTAGCATATTAAGCATGTATGCAGTGTAAGTCACATGCATGCAATATTCTGGACCGCATTATATTATGCCTGTGTCTTTATAGCAGAGCTACAAGCAAGTGTTGCACCTTGGCCATCAGTAATCATTTCAAATATTGGTTCCCATTATTATTTATTCAGATTTTGACCTGTAAATAGTCATCATAGTTGTGACTATTTAGTGCGGACTAGTCGTTCAACCCTACTAATTAGTCCTCCTTAACTACGCAAGTAATATGTACATGTATAAGTAAAATCTATTGCTTAGGCACCAGAACCAAAAAGTCTTTGGATCCACTGTCGATGCTGTTTCGATATGCTTGCTATTAATGAGCTATCAACTAATTAGTCAGAATAAATGGTAAATTTGTATTGGTCAATGTCATTACATGCAAAGGTTCATTATATGTAATCACAAGTAAGAATAGTCAATGAATTGTTTTATAAATAATTAAGGCTTGATCAAGCATCGATGGTCGTCGAAAGATCAAACTAATTTGGTTCTATTGCCTTAATCGTAGAATAATAAGAACTAGCAGTCCTTAAAAGAAGTCTCCAGCAATCATGACATTATGCCTTATATGTTAGAAAAATAATTATCAAGCACAAATCACATGGTTTCACATGGTTTTATTTAAAACAAACTCATATTTACCATAAAAATGAATAAAACAGTCATCTCTCAATACGCGATATTCAAAATTCCCTCGCTGAAATTGTCTAGTGCAGTGATGTCATGGTTATTTGTACTCAACTGTTGCCAGCCTTCATTGTATTACTGGCACCCAAGAATTTTGAATATTGTGTGTTGAGACACGGCTGGTTTTATCCGTTTGTATGGTAAATATAAGTTTGTTTAAAATAAAACCATGTGATTCGTGCTTGAATAATAATTTTCATAATTAAGACATAATGTTGTGATTACCTTCCTTTAAACTCGGTGAAAGATGTATTGTTCCATTCCACTCGCCGTTCTGGCTCGTGGAATGGAACAATCCATCTTGCACCTCGTGATTATATTTCGACCATGATACTCATAGACAGGTAATATTTGTATAATATCTAATACTGCAGCTGCTGACATCACTACAAGGAGAAAGCAAAATACTATAGGCTGATCCAAGTCATTGTATGTTATTTCTATACCTAGAGTTGTTTTGTACTATATATTTGTGCATATTGTATATCAAAGGAATCTCTTCTGTAAAACATGAATGTACAGGGTGTCCCACAAAAAAGAGGTCCCTCTAAAGAAGCTAACAACTCAAGGTTTTTTTACATACCAAAATATATTTGATCAACTTTTCAGAAATAGGAGAAAAAGAAGGCGCAATGAGGGGCCTCTTTTTTTTGGGACACCCTCTACATGTCAGGTCTAAAAAATACTTTATTTTTTATTTCAGGGGCTTTTTTGAAAGATTGATTGTGAGTAATATTTTAACTGAACTTGTAACAGGGACTGTCCTTGGTGATGACTGATTAATTAAGATGTGAAAATAAAAACATTGTGCAAAGGGAGCAAGAACAATGTTGTCCAAAGATTTTTAATTCCAAAAGGTATTTCTTCTGAAAGAGGCATTTTTTATTCAGGAAAAAATGACTAAGCAATGAGGCATTTTTGGAGAAACAGTACAATTTTTATTTTTTGAACAATGCTGTTTCAAATCATAATCTTTTAAGACTATAAAAACAAACTTTCGGAAAAATTAATCAAGTACCTTCAAAACCCTTCAAATCAAACTCTCTTTAAAAAAAAAAAGATTTATAGTGCGCTACGCACAGGCACAACGCCTAGACGTTGATCCACAAGCCTCAGCACACTTTAAAATAAAAACACTTCGGAATGCAGTCATGCACCCAAATACTAGATTGATTTGTAAAACAGCAGTTATATAAATTGATGTGACGAAGTCTATTATTATTGTGTATTGACCCTATAATGTCTGAGTCAGCACTGTTGAGGGTAGACGAGGTATTGTTGGTCTAAGCAACCTAAAAATCAATTTTCATTATCTAGATCAATATATTATTGAAAAATAACACCTTGATGTTTTGCAAAAGTTCATTCTACAAATTGTATACTTTGCAAACTTGCTTAATTTATTGTTGTTAATGAGTTATGTACGTTTTACAAAAGTTTTGTTGTTTCAGCCCTCTTTACAACATAACTCAAGAACCATAGCAGCACCTATAAAAGTATATTTGTGATATTTTAATTCTTCTACACACTCGCTATGAATTGAGCAATGCAGTTTTTGCCAAAGCTCACTACCATTCGTAAGATGCTGTGAACTACCAAATCACAACAGTTTAAAATAATTAATAACCTTAAGGGGCATTCTTTACACAGGAAGGGCATTTAAAAGAAAAAATGCCCCAAAAGAGCGATGAGGTATTTTTGAAGAAACAATACAATTTCTATTTTTTGAACAATGCTGTGGAATAGACTATAAAAACAACCTTTTAGATAAATTAATCAAATGCCTGAGCAAAATTCTTCAAATCAAACACTCTTTAAAATAAAAACACTTCAGAATGTAGTCATACACCCAAATACTAGATTGATTTGTAAAACAGCAGTATCAATGGATGTGATTGAGTCTATTAATTGTTTATAATTGACCCTATAAGTATAATATCTGAGTAGTTAGTAGTGTTAAAGGGTCAGTCTTTGGGATGTTGTAAAATAATTTTTATGATTCACAATAGCTTTGTGAAAAGTATCGCATAGATATTGATTTGTCACAGAGTTCAAATATTGTAATTTCAACTCATCTGGTCTTGTAAATATGAAAAATGATTTGCATCACTATTAGGTGACGAAAAAAACCCCTGTTCTACGGGTGGACGGACCTGTCTAGTAGGGTCGCTCGGGCATTTTTGTTTTTGTGTTTCTGGAGGCTAAAATTACCCAAAATATCACTAAAATCTGCAAATTTCATGAAAAATCCAATGATTTTAGCAAATTAAGGAAAAAAATCTTCAAAATGCTGGGTTGCTTGGGGCGGTAGAACAGGTTTTCTTTTCTTTCTTTTTTTTGTCGCCTTATAGATATAAATCAAGAACCAAAAAATGCACACCTGCATGTGCAGTATTTCAATTCTTGAACAGATTCCTCCAAGATGTATGTCAGTTTTGATATGTTCTTTATTAGATTACTAAGGCCAAATGAACGTCTTTCAGGTGATTATCCTTTGCGACAGATGCAGGAGCTTATTTTCTGGTAGCGTCTTCTGCAGTAGCTACATTTTCACAATGTCTTCCATTGTAGAAAATGTCATTAGAAAGCTAATCACTTGAGCTGAAAATAAAGTTTTATCTATAATTAAAGACAGAGATAAAAAGAATTTATTGCGTCTGACGTCATCTGTCAATCAAATTGAACGGTTTGTTTACAAGTGTCGTGATGATGACTTGCTGAACGCCAAGGCGGTACAACCTGGCGCCTTTATTGTTAACTTTGCACCTTCAAACATGCAAACCATCTCAAAAGTTAGGTCTTTATAGTAGGAAACATTCTTTGGCGAAGGCACCATGTCAACAATGCCTAAAAAGCTGCTTTTTGCCTTGTAAAAGTACATAATTTTTCACCATTTGCTGCTATTCCTTTTCTCCGATCAGCACCAGATAGATCTGTCTTCCTTTTACGCGCTGATTAACCTGCGTAAACCAATCAAGGATCGTATTTGACAGTGACATCAGACGCGATAAATTCTTTTTATCTCCGTCTTTAATTATACTGAGAGTCCCTGCGCCACGTCTGTTGCAACAGAAACTTGTTCACAAAGATGTCAGACTATAGTTACTATAGACTGGCCTTAGTCAAAAGGGGCTGAAAAAAGCAGGTCTTATATAACTTATGCAGATGTGTAGTATTACTTATGCAGATATGTATAGCTTGTGCAAACTATATTGTTATATACTTTTTACATGAACATCTACCAAAAAGTAATTACCCCCTCTTATTATGAGATAATAACTCAAAATCTATGCATCAGAATTTAAATATGAAATAGCAAAAGGAAACACAGTTTTGTGTTGCAAATTTTGATGCCTCGTTTGTCTTAATAGCCCTAAATTTAGTTGCCATTGTGACCCTTTGAATGAAAAAAACATCGGTTCAAAAGTTGCACCTAAGCCCATTTGAAAATATTGCTTATATTGCTAGAGTACCTGGTGGTCATTGGTCACAGTGGGTCATTCTTGACCAGTCATGTAGAGAATGTAATGGCACACCGACTTTCTGAGTAGCTTTTTAGTGCAACTTTTGAAAATGCATCTTTTTCATTCAAAGAGTCACCATGCTACCAACTTTGAGGTATCCAGACAAATGAGGTATGAAAACTTGCAGAATTAACCTCTATTTGTTTTTGCTATTTCAAGGTTTAAATTTGATGCATAGGGGATTTTTAGTTTTATATTGTAAAAAAGGTAATCAATTTTGGTAGGTGTTTATAAAGATTACTTGCTCCTGTAGAAAAGAGAAAAAAAAGATTACTTGCTTCTACTATATACTTGTCTACATGCAAGATGTAATGAATATGTAATATTGACAAATTGATGTAAATTCATGCTGAAACTCTCTTGTTTTTGCACTTTGTAACTTTGTAACAGTATCCTAGGGTTCTCATCATCAGGTCAGTGATTTACCCAATGGCTTGGTTACATGTTATTGGCATGCATGGGAAAGAAGAAATGAAGAAAAGAAAGAAATAAGTGAAGTGAGCTGATCCCCACAGACCAAAGATGGCAATATTGAGAATTTAATATTTTCATGATTTGACCTGTATCCACCTTTTTGTAATTGAAAACTTCGCTGCCGTTGGACGGTGAGCCTAGGCAATCCCAAATCAACCATTTTGTGTGTCACTTAATATTGTCTACCATAGGATCAATGCAATATTGCTGCTGGGATCACTACACCTCCACAGGAGTCTGTTACCTTCCAAGCATTGAGTAAATCCGTACCCATTTGTACACCTGGTTAGGGAGAGACAATTTATATAGGGTGACGAGCCTTGCCCAAGTGCACACAACTTATTGATGGCGTGGGGATTTGAACCCTCAACCTTGAGCTACCTTGTGATTATGAGTCAAAGTCTTTAGACACTGTGCCCTTTCACCCTCTATATTCCTTTTTAAAATAAGGCGAATATAATTTACTGAATGTAAAAATGTAAAAGATATGTATAGCCTATTTGTTTTACCCTGTGGACCAATTTATAGTGTCACACATCATTGTGTTAAGTCACAATGGTTAATTGTGTAAGAAAAGAGACTGTTTTAAAAGTTGCACCTGAGTCCATAGCAGTCCGGTTTTCTTTAACAAACACATGAATAGGCCTGGCCTACTGTATTGTTTGAAAGTTGACTCCTATGGACTCAGATGCAACTTTTAACACTGTTTGAAACTGTTTCTTTTTTACATAATGAGTCATTGTGACTGAACGCAATGACGTGTGATTTAATAAATTGGTCCATATGTAAAACAAATAAGGCTACACATATCTTTTTACAAGTTTGCATTTCGGCCAAATATTTTTCAATTTATTTTAAAAAGTATTTAAGGGGGAACTTATAAGTTGTGGACCCTATAGTACAAAGGGATGATTTATTATAATCTGCAATACATCAGTATGCGGGAGTAATGATGGAATTATCCCCTTATATGCTTGTGTATATTTATATTATGTTGTTCCATACCCATGTTAATATTCAAGGTTAGAATTTCAGCAAGAATCCACATAGTGAATTTAAGCTGTGTAGGCATAAATAGGTAGTGTTATTCTTCTCAGCAAGCAAGTGTAACGCCACATAATTTCAACAAAGTACCCTATAGAAGATACATGCTACGTTTAAAATGTTCTATTATATTTATTACAAACTGAGGCCAAAGTTGGACTGTTGATTGAAGTTAATCAGTAATGCAAAATGTATCTAAGATATAAGTAATACTTGAAGTAAGGTTGCTTTTAGCGCTATGAAACATGATCAAACAGTCAGGTAAAAGCATATTTTACATTGCTTTTTTCATATTTTTGTAGCTTATTTACTTGTTAAACATAAGAAAATACTATAAAGTATATTGCTGATAGCGATCGATAGGCAACAGTGATGTATGCTGGGAATGAAAAGGGCTCAAATTTGCGATCTCAGGTGACAAATTCGTAGCTTTTTGAACCCTTTTCATTCCCAGCATGCACCACGTTTGCCTATCATTTGCTATCAGCAATATACCGTATGTTTACTTATTAATATTCTTTCTATTTATGAACTATATGAAGATTGTAAGGCAATGTGACTAAATAAAGGTCCGCTCATACTATGCTGCAATTGCTTTGTGGTGCGGTTCCGATATACCAATTACTTTTTGCCGCCACTCGTTGCATTTCCAAGTTATAATGTATTTAACTTTATTGCGATATCGCAATGCAGTATTTTGCAGTGTGGCAATTATGCATAGTATGAACAGACCTTATAATGAAGGCATGATTTCATTCCATGTGAGTTGTTTTATTTTTTACATTTCACTTTGTAAAGAATATTATTTTGCTTAGAAAGCTATTTATTTTGAAGGAGCTTGTGTAGATAATGGGTATGAATATGTAAAAGTAAATTATGAAAATGAGATTATGTTGTGATGATATAATAACAATAAGCTCTACAATCAATATTGTGTCTGATATAATCATTACATTATAACTTTTTAATCAACCAAAGTTTTAAAATTATGTTTTTATAACATGATTTTGAGATAGTCTATGTATATAACAGTATACATAAAGACCTACACAGTAGACAGTATTATCAATTATTAATCAAATGATACATACTATAGTCAGGCATGGAAATTTACACCCGTCCGGTCGCCATTGTGACTATAGTGTGTCTCGTGCCTCAAGTTGAGAGTAGTGCCATGTTAGAATTTGCAGCGGTAGATTCTAATCAGTACGTTTTTATGTGTGTATATAGGCCCCCGCACGATTAGGTTTGTGTATGATTCTAATCGGCCACTGTGAAATCCAACATAGCGTTCTCAACTCGAGACAAGACACACTATACAAGATGATTTATCACTGCATTATAAAAATGAGATATCTACATTAGGCTAATCCAGTTGAAATTCACATCCCATATAGAAGACATTACCTTAATCTCCCACACAGGGCGTGTGAATGCCAAATGGGGTTACCTGAATGGGTGACTCCATGTCTACTATAGGAGGATGTATGTAGTTCAACTCATGAAATAGCTCAATTGATCGATCACATATTATCAGTGATCTACATTATTATTATTGCTCTTTTCTAAAAGGTTTCTTTCACTAAGATGACTTCTAACACAACTTGGAATTCTGGCATAACCCTTTTCAGGAAGCCTTTGTTTGCTCCGGGCACTTTACTGTTTATATGGCAAAGTATACATTCATTTATTTCATTTCCGAGCATATGACTACAAAGTCTCTCCAAACACTACTGCATCCATAGCTAGTAAGGCAATAGCATCTGGTCGTGAATCATTATTGGTATCCCCAACAGCTTCTGTATATATGTCAGATAACTTGTCCTTTATTGCCCTGGTCTCCTTTGCCATGGATCCAAAAAAGGCTGATTTAACATTAATGCAATTTTTTCTGTCCAGATTTCACCAAAAGATAATCTTTTTCTTACCCCTACCACATGCTACCCCTGGTTGTGGCCCACCCCTATACTCAGATCTACATAATTCATTCGGTATGCTTTCATAAGCGGTATTGGTAGAGCTTGCAAGTGTTGCAGGTGAGTAAAGACCCTGATAGGAATTCTCTGATGTATCACCGTTGTATCGGACATAGCCATCCCCTGATAAGGAAACTGGTCCATTTCCATCATTCAAAGGTGTTTGGTCTCATGTCTCTGGTATTGAGATAGATTGAGAGCCACCATCTGAGGAGATTGTGCCATTTGATGGCGGAGTTGGTCCGGATTCATCATCTGTAGAATGCTGTCCATGATTTTCTTTAGCCTGTAGAGATCTGTTTTAAAACAATTGTATACAAAAAGTAGGTTTTTACCTATGGTGATGTAATTGAATACACCACCCTATGCCATACATAAATTTGCCTCGTTCTATTTTCCTGAAATGACATTTTCAAAAAAGAAATCTAGCTTTGCAGAGGAGGGCCTCGAACCTATGCCACACCTTGCCGCTATCATGGATCAAACTAATGTCATGTAATGTCATATTATGTACCAATGTGCTAGACCACTCGTCCACCGATTCGTAATTGAACATCAACAAAGTATGTACGATTTATACGCACACAAACGCACGCATCCCAGTCACAAATTATAGCTTGAAGAAGTTGAGGGCATCAAGAAACATAAGCCACCCCCACCCAAGAGCACCGAACACATAAGCAAATAACAAAGTTAAAAGTAGTGTATGCTTCCCACATCCTGGGTATCCTAAAAAATCATTTTCTTTTCAGTAGCCATGTCCGCGTGCGTTAGGTGGGCTAAAAGACCTTTTTTCTCGGATCGACTTGGAACTCTGGAGAATTTTACTGGGTATGTATTAGTTGTGCTTGAAAATATCAGTAACATCAAGCATGTTTTGCCCAGGCAGTAGATTTTCACAAAATCCCTACATTTTTTTGCTATTTCTTACTGTATAACTCTATATAGAAATCAGTATTCTGGGAGAAAAGTAGGCATTCTAACTAACCAATATTAAACACTTTGGGTAGTTTGTTTGGACCCTCTCAGAACATCACCAAACAGCAAGCCAAATCTCCAATTGGTTACCATTATTTTTGCTAAAGACACGCATGTAAGTCAAATATTAATGATATTTGAGTTATATATGTATAGGGGTAAGGGGAGTAGCGTTATGGAGAATTTCCCAGTTCTACTCAGTCAAATTTCCCAAATGCGGTATTGTTGCATAGATATGAACTGCAGCATTGTCTGTCAAAATAAATGCTATATGATTTTCGGTTATCCATGTTTTGACCAGAGGTCTAAAGGTCACACAGCCTTGAAAATTACTACAAATCAGGCGTCACATGACCCTTTAACCCCTGGTCGTGTCAGAGCTGCTCTAAATTCATATCTCATGTATTGTTTGTACTTTTGCAGTTCAAATCTACCCAACAAGACCAAGATTGTGAAATTTGACTCAGTAGAACTGGGGAAATGCTCCATAATCGCTACCCCTATACCCTTAATTTAGCAACTCAAATATCATCAATATTTAACTAAATACAGGTCTATAACAAAAATAATGGTAACCAATTGGAGACTGCTTGCTATTTGGTGATGTTCTGGAGGGTCTAAAACAAACTACCTAAATTGTTTAATTCTTGCTATGATGTCATCGCCATGCCTACTTGTCCCAGGTTGTTTCTACTGATTTCTCTATAGAGTTATACAGTAAGAAATTTGCAAATAAGTAGGGATTTTGTGAAAATCTACTGCCTGGTCGAAACATGTTCCGATCTTACTGATATTTTAGCACACCTAGTAGTATGTACCCTAGTAAAATTCTCCGAGAGTTCCAAGTCGATCCGAGAAAAAGGTGTTTTTTGGCCCACATAGCATAAATACCCCTACCCCACTCCACATACCCAAACACTTACCGTTTGACTACGATAACCATGGAACACGCCAGAATTAATATAACCAGCAAAAGGACACATACAGCACATATCAGACTTAGTAATAGTATGTTATCTATATGAAATAAATAAAACATAAAAAACCATAGGTTAAATGACTGATGCAATAAGGTTGATTCTTTATGTTGATTTATTATCAGTACGTACAGGACAGGACATGGTAATATCGGCCGAAAATGAGCGGTCCACCTCAACGTCTAAAATCATAATGTGCTCCTTTTGTTCTTAAGAAGGAATCTAACTAAGTCAGTTGAAAAAAAAAAGGAATCCAAACAGCTCGAAGACCATTGGGAACAAAAAACAACACACCCTGGTATTCGATTCTTTTCCAGATTTAGAAAAATACAGTTACAATAGCTTGACTAACAATCAGAGTAACAATGAACGATAATGGCTGGGACTTCCCAAGTTTTATTTTAAATTTATTACCCCCACGACCCATTATTCAAAATCGCGCACTGTGATTTGTTGAAACGCGTCACGTGAAAGACCATTAATTAGCAATAAAGTGACCAGGGCAACGAACTTTATGTTCTTCTCGCATCACAGCACACAGCAAAGCGCGATGCAAGGCGCTCCACCTTGATGTAAACAACTTGAAATATTTGGGCAAAAAAATGTGATATTTTCTCTCTAAATCGCTCTCTATTTTGTAGGTAATAGAATAGAAACAAAGGAGTGCAGCATCATCCTCTTTACACGCAAACAATGTGTCCTCGGCAGTAAAAACGTTTAAAAGGATAATGCATTACCCTTTATTTCTTAAATCAAATTGAATGGAATTATTAATAGATTGCTTGACATTTAAGAGTTTAATATTTCAGGCAATATATATATACCTTCAACATTGTATGTAATTGGTGGGGGTTGTAGAAGACGTCTCCAATGGCAATAGTGTCTCATCCATGGTAACGGTTTCAGACGTGGCGGAAATGGATCTGTAGGGAAAATTTGTATGTAATGTTTACCCGTAATATAGGTATGGAGACTGAATTGGACTCTTTTGAAACTTCAGATAATTGAGAGGTACCTTTTCCAAGTCTTTTGTTTTGTTTCAAACCTGAGTAATGTAGCCTCGTTAAAGTGGAAGCCCCACTTTTGATTCAAGTTCCTTAGGGAATTAGTCAAGTTTAAAATGTATCCCTGTAAATTCTATTCTGTCTGTCATCGAAGTAACAGGTGTAAGTCAGTTCTTCTGTGGCAAACTGTGACAAGGGGCTTCCTGTTTAAGTTATATATACTTCCTTTAAATTCTAACGAATTCTATTTGATAACTTAAGTTCCCTAAGGAACTCTTTTATTTGTCCATATAAATGACCAGTAAGATATAAGTCAAGGAGCAGTAACACAGATTCATAAGTTATATAGTTCAGATGGCCTTGTTCAGGCAAACTTTTCGAACGTAACCTTCGCCTGAGGCACACTGGTTATCAATATTGACAGGCAGTCGCTAAGCATTTTGGGCCACATTGAGGCTGGGGATGAGTTATTACTAATTTTATCCAGCTAAAACATTGTTGGTGAAATATTGCAAATTGTCCAAGGGATTAGTATTTGTTGTAACGTAATGTTTTCGACACCACTCGCGAAGATCGCGGTATAATATATCATGACAATTAAAGTTCAATGAAGACTCTGTGATTTGGTCTGCAATGGTCTACATCAATGACGTAGCCAGGAAGTCAAAGGGAGGGACTGGGCACGTAGAGCCCCCGCCTCGATATTTTCGATTTGTTACGCTTTTTGCCCTTCCCCACCCTTGAAAGTCCACATTGCTCCACACACCACATTCTACAAACAAAAACCTGCCTATGCCACTGATCTACGTTGCTGCCTTACACCACACACCGACATCGCCTGGCTAATAATTATGTGGTGCAGCAGAGACATTAAAATGAATACACGGGATCGATACGCGTGAATTGCTATGCACGATTTTGATATCAGACGAAAATCTTCGCATACTGGGTTAGAAAATGATGAATATCTCCCGCAAATGATTTTTTTCTCAAGAAACCAGATGTGGTCTCACACACTTGAAAATACGTGTTGAATAGATATGATAGTCGTTAATGCGTGCTTTGAAAATTGGGCGTGTGCTTTGAACTCAAAAATTTGACCAAAACTCTAATTTTATATTGCGTTGATCCTGTATGGACTACAGCGCGCAGCAGGCTATATTTCGGCACTCACTCAAGTGGAGACAGTATAACCATTGACCGTAATGATCGTAATGACAAGCTTACTTCTACACAGCGAGAAATCAATTACCCGTCTATTGTCAGTAGCCTTATTCAGGTCACTTCTGCAATTATGCATCCTCATAAGGTCTGAATAAAATGGTCATGGGTGGCTGTGGATTCAGCCTACCATGGCATGATCTACCATGATGATATCGGGGCGATGTCACTGTGCACCATGCTCTGCAAATTGAAATTCCTAGAATTTTTAAATTTTTTAAAAATTATAATAATTTGATTCAAAGCAATTTGCTCTTACTCTATACATACGGAAGACCGGCTCCAGCCACATATGAATATGAAGTACAGCATGTCAGAGAAATAGCATAAACAAACACGGAAAACTTTCGCGATGGATCCACATGAAGACTACAGTATGAACTCCTAATCCTCTTCTTTATTCTCCCCGGATTGAACACATGGATCCTGGATCCCTCCCGATCTTACTTTGTTCCAATCCAATATATGTCGTGTCGTCGAATACAAGTCCATCAATGAAATCGCAATCTATATAACACTGATATGGTAGTCAAAACCAAACGGAGTGTCCATGATTGCAAAGTTAACGCTGTTTACGTAATGACTCTGTTGGTGGGACAAAGCACCCATTATAGATGGATCTCCACGTTTTATATTCTCAAGATCGGCATACGCGCCTTTCATGTATTGCATTATCAGAACAGGTTTGTTTGACTTTACTGAAACGATGACGTCTTCCGTGATGTTCGCCTCATAAAAACTATTCGTGGTAGGTGAACATCACCGACATTTGAGATGGACAGAGTAGTATTTTCATTCGCTGATATGACTCTGTAAACGAAGCCGGAAAATATGCCTAAGAATGATGAAATGGTATGCTCCAGTCCCCAGTTTTTAACTGGTGGTAATTGTCTGGCAAGCCGTCAATGTTTTTCACACCTACGGGAATGGAAGACGTGACCCCAGATACAACTGCAATTGGTTTATCACTTCGTGCATAAGTTGCTGTAAGATCTTCTCCATCGGTACCTTCAAAGCGATAACTCTGAAATGCTTGTAGAACAACTCGAACTTCTTCCCCATTTTTGGTTTTGATATCGGGTACCGTCTCTTCATCAAATGCCGATATACAAACAAATCCGGGTACGGCGTCAGGTATATAAGATGCAATGTAATATTCAGTCCTGATATGTGAAGTTGGTAAACTAGGAATCCTTCGCCTTTGGATATCCTATTATCCATTGCATATATACTTCGAGACTATATCCGATGATGTCAAGAAGATGGTCTTATTTTGGACACCATCCCCAGGATCTAGACGAATTTCGGGCAGTATTGAATCTCAGCATGTTGGTATCTTGTGATAGTGTAATTGACTTCAAACTGCATACCAGGGACAGTTACATTCACGGTGACTGGTTCATTGGAAGATGTTGTTACTAGTAAACGAGCGGGTTCATGGCATGATGTAAGTAAGGGATGTTGAAGAAGAAGTCGCATCCACTTGTTGGACAGTCGACATCGTTGCAGTTAGCTGTATGTGAAAAAAAATAAGAGTAATATGGTATACGGGCCTCTATGGTCAAGTGCGTTAAACCTGTGGGAGTGCTGTTTGATCAAGTAGTTTTCTCAAAAGCCCTCAAATGTGAGGGCGATTGAGGCAAGTTTGATAGATTTTAAGCAAACATAAATGTTAAACCTATATCGATTAGATGGGTGTCTATTATAGGCGTCTAAGAACATAAATTTAGCACAAGGCATATCTCCTTAGAGTCTAAAACAAAACAAACAGAGTGATTCCTCATTCAGTAGCCCTACTGTACATATCAAAAATTCTTATCAACTTGTCCCAAATCGCCCTCAAATTTTTGAGGACTGCTAGGATAAACAAAACTTGACTGAACAAGCGCTCCCATAGTTTTACCGTACTTGGATCATTACAGAGGCCCCATATACTACTAATAAGCATTCTGACTATTTGATTATTCACTGATTATCATTTGAAAAACGATATCTGGCTATGATGTTATGAAGTAAATAGAGCATTTGCAGATAATCTACCAGAGACAGAATTCTATAAGCAGAAGCGTTTTGCTTTGAAATATTTCAGTGAATGGGGCCATTTCGGTTTTAAACGTCTAGGCCTAAAATGTAGAACGATCTGAAATCTCAAGATTTTATTTTCATGAAAAGTTAAGTAAACATTGCAGAAACTTTGTCCCCAAAAATTAAAAAACCAAAACGGATCAGCAGTTTTAATACGACGCATATTTTATTTTAGCATGTAATCTCTATTGTGGAAAATTATTGACGTAAATTCAAAAGAAAACTGGCAAAGTTCTTCAGGAAAGTTTTGTATTGACGGGGTTCAATATGAACTAAAGAATAATATCAATCGGACTTAAAGTTAAAATCAGTTTCAATGCTTTATTTAGATATAATACAGATGCTTCTTAATATAAAAGATAACGTAAATTACATGTAAAAAATCACGACACACAGATCTTGACCTCAACAAAAAAATGAACATGGAAAACAAATTGCCGACCAATATGATATTTCAATAAGATTACACAGATCACACCTTGCACACATTGGAAGAAAATTGAAATCTAACTTTTTTCAGTGCTGGGAAACATGTTAGAGTCAAATTGTCAAAGGGGGGTCGTGGGCACGCGTTTTAAGCGGTGCTTTTGTTTAATATTGGTATTACCCTGAAAGAAGATGCGCTGAAAACTCTTTTATGTGTATTCCATAATTCTCCATCCAATATTTCCAATATAAGACCCAAGATGGAATATACATTAAATATAAAACAATATTACGGTCAAACACTGCGGACACCGTTGTAACATTCGGTGGAAATATGGCGCTATCAAGTCGAAGATCTATTTACAAACCACCTGAATTGACAGAAGAAATGGTTCTGATTATTGACAATAATATTATGCGCCGGATTTGTCCCATCGTCATTATTACTTTTGATTCCACACGTTTGGATTACAAATTGTTAAATAGTTAATAAATTGTAGTTTCTAAAAGAATTGCGGGTATATTGGTAAAAGAATCGTAGTCGTTTATAACATTGTTTATAGTAACTTATGGTAAACAACTTAAAACTCACTTGCTTCAACTTATCCGATGTAATAATGATATGATATTTTGGTCTTTGTACGTGCCTTCTATATGTTAAAGTACACATTCTTGTTGGTGTACCTCGCAAATTTAAACGCAGCAGCGGTATAAGCATACATTTTCGCTAGACGGATGCTTTTAGTAGAATGAACTATTTATTGGAGTTGTTAGGTTTGATTAAATACGTCATAAATGAACTTGTGCAAAATGGTAAGCTTACTCGGCATGGCATGGAAAGTTCAGAGGATGATTAAGCTACTTCCCACCACGCCACTGTGTTGACTTGCGGTTAGGCACAGCTGTGTGAGTGAACATGACACCAATGCGCGCACATATTGCACTGATTTAATCATGGTTGTTAAATTTGAATTTGACTGATATATTTATACATAAAACGCATTCAATGCTACCGATTTCACACGCCTTATGTTACCTGCAGAAGGTGTGAATTATCCTTCATGCATAAGCTTGGGGACTTGAAATTTGAAATCGACTAAGTAATAATGACACACGTAACAATTCTTAAAGAACATCTTTTGCACAGAGTTCAATGGGATTGAAAAGCTAATGTGGCAGTTGAGAACCTGGTGATAACACGTTTGCAGTGTATGATGGAAGCTCTTTAAATCATCCTCTGAAAAAGTTTGTGCTGTGATCTGTGACCCGTTATCTATTTACTTTTGGTTAAAACAACTTTCATTGGAAAAGCGAACTGGATGATTTACATGTTATATGAGGTGACGACATATGCATATTAATATTCACGATGATCAAGGTGAAATGAGTTGAATGTGAAAATATTCAATGTCAAGGTGTGTTTTTTTCTTTGTTTGTTTGTTTGTTTTATACAGGTGTCCTAAAACACTGAAGCCCTCATTGTGCCTCTTTTTTCTCCTATTTCTGAAAAGTTGATCAAATATATTTTGGTATGTAAAGAAACCTTGAGTCGTTAGCTTTAATAAACCAAAACAATTATATCAATCTAGCTCACAACTTTAGAAGATTATGCTCTTTAAAGAAATGTACCTGCTTTACTACTCTGGGTCCATTTATAAAGGCTATTATCAATACTCCAAAGATTGAAAATGAGTATTGCACATACCATGCATGTACTATGCATGAACATCAAACATTCCTCAATGATAACTTTATAAAATAACTTTATTTATGGAATGGGTTTTTACCGGTGGGTTTATGGGCAATGGATTTTGGTTTAAAGTGTCATTAATTTCAGGGTAAAATGAATGCCGAATGGGACTTCTTGTGCTTTCATTCTACCATTACTTTTATTTTTTTCTTGGTTATTTATGCGCTTTTTGTTTTATTATAAGCTTTACTACTTTCTTACTTTGTTGTTTTCGCTTTTTTTATTTTTTATTTTATTTACAACATTAGCCATTTCTCTCTTTTTAGGATAAAAGGTAGCCCTAAAAGGCTATTGGTTTATCTTTGGTTCTTCTGAAGTGAGTTTACTGTGCTGCTCTGCCCTCTCACCTGGTTGCCTCCTTGGCGAATAAGCAGGTACTTCCGCCCTGGTCCTCATTGCATCAATTGCGTTGGTACCATCCAGTGCGCTGATACTTATGTATGTATTCAGTAATACGTTTGCGAAGGACCTCGGATTTTGCCACACAAAGGAAAAATCAAGTAGAGTGGAGGTCTGGTGATCGTCAGCCACTCCATAGCATGAGCCATCCCAACCACTCTGTTTGCTATCCGGGGACAGAGTAGAAAACGGTATTTTTATTCAAAAGGGCATATCTCAAAAGTTATCAGCTGATTGGAAATAGTTTGGTTTAAGCGCTTATTGTGCCATTCATTCTTAAGGTTTATAGATAGATTTTCTGAGGAAAAAATGATCTGATTCTAGATCTGATTTTGACCGGAATATTGCCTTGCACAAACCGCTTCATACAAAAGTATCGACAAGCCTTCTCGGAGCCACTTTCGGGACCTCGAACCCACGATCAGGTCTATAACAACGCAATTTATACCTCCGTAACAATATCTAGAGAGCTGATTTCAGCCATTTAAATGGTAAAAGAGTAACATAATTTTGAAGTAGCCTATCATTATTAGCAGAGCAGCTAAGAAACATCTTTACCATAGGCCTATTAGATGACGTACTGAGAATTCCTCTGAAATCTGTTTATCAAATTAATCAGTGTTGTGGCTATCTCTGACCCCTAACAGATGCTAATTAATGTTGTTTTAATGTTATTTTTATCAATTAGCACATATGTCAAATTCATAGATAGCCTTAATTGTCACTGATTAATTTGATAACCTGGCAGGTTTGGTTACCCCATGCAGAATAACTTGCTCCGGCTTCCTTTTTTAACTAACAGCACGGCATAACTTCTTAAAGCTTAATGCGCGCGCGTGGAGTTGTTGCGTGAACGCATCACCCGGGCCCGGTTGCTGTGGTGTTAACGTTTGTTTAGCGCACACGCGTACGCATCACCATAACCACTGTGTTTATATCTCTGCAAGTTGCTCATACTTCATTTCACGATACAAACCAGGAGTGTATTGAAAATTGCTTACAGAGAGATTACGAAAGTTGTATATCTTATCAAAATTCAATCATCATGCTGATTTCAATGTTAACGATCCTGTCTTTTGTTGGTGATATCTGGGTTGAAGCCATAAAAAGGTAAGCGTGCGTTTTCATATCATATTTACCATGTTTACGTAGATCAATCCCACTTCTTCTTCACTTTTTACCACATGACCCAAAAAAATTGCAACAGGAGGTTATTTGATATTTTCTTGCAGTATAAGGTTAGAACATTTTAAAATAACACTCTTTCTAGAAATACGCGCATGGTATTGTTTAAGAATTAAGATAAAGCATAATTAATTTCATCTTGTGCACTAGTTGGTATGTTTGAATGTTTCTATATTCCATTGTACGATGTGTAAGCCTCTTCCCTTGTTTTGCATGTTATTTTTTCACGGTAGTGAAATGATGCCACTTGGCCCCACATCTCATATGCACAGTTTATCCCTTACATATCATGTGTCTTGAATAGGTATTGTAGCCCACCAACCCTGTGGTTAAGAGGCTAGGAAATAATTCCTAATATCTCATACCCTAGTTTGTATGCCTTTATCTAATCCTTCCCCACATAGTACATGCAAGACAAGGACTAAATTAACCCTTAAATCTGCATGTGAGTCTCTTCAGTGTCGGAAATTTTAGCCTTTTTATAAACATGTTTGCAATTGGCTTATAGCCATCACATGCTGACAATACACATAACTGATTGGAACGTTAATCAAAGCTAGGTAGGCAGGCCATGGTCAGTATACTGAATGTTTACTTTGTGATTAGGCCTATATGTATAGAAAACTATGCAGCAAGCTACAATGGGCGATTTACTTCCGAAAAAATTCAATATAACTATAACTACATTGTACAAAACTAACTTCATTATCTGTAGTTAATTGGATGATTATTGACTCTTGTAATAACCCAGCAATGTGTGTATAGATCTGTATAATATATTTTCTGTTACAAAATAATAATTGGTGTTCATAAAAGCAGGGCTATGAGACAAATATCCCTGACAAAAGCTAGCAAGACCAAGACTAGCTGTGTAATTTTGTTTACTTTAGTGATAAGGCATCTTGTCATCTTGCATCTGTATAGAAAATTATATTCAACAAATTTAAGATATTGCCAACATG